>NW_026690801.1:0-135275 GCF_019097595.1 Hemibagrus wyckioides | reverse complement strand
ATGTATAACAGTGCAGTGTGTGTTAGTGTGATCATGTATAACAGTGCAGTGTGTTACAGTGTGATCATGTATAACAGTGCAGTGTGTGTTACAGTGTGATCATGTATAACAGTGCAGTGTGTTTCACAGTGTGATCATGTATAACAGTGCAGTGTGTGTCACAGTGTGATCATGTATAACAGTGCAGTGTGTTACAGTGTGATCATGTATAACAGTGCAGTGTGTGTTAGTGTGATCATGTATAACAGTGCAGTGTGTGTCACAGTGTGATCATGTATAACAGTGCAGTGTGTCACAGTGTGATCATGTATAACAGTGTAGTGTGTGGTTGTGTGATCATGTGTAACAGTGCAGTGTGTGTTAGTGTGTGATCATGTATAACAGTGCAGTGTGTTAGTGTGTGATCATGTATAACAGTGCAGTGTGTGTCAGTGTGTGATGATGTATTACAGTGCAGTGTGTGTTACAGTGTGATCATGTATAACAGTGCAGTGTGTTAGTGTGATCATGTATAACAGTGCAGTGTGTGTTACAGTGTGATCATGTATAACAGTGCAGTGTGTGTTAGTGTGTGATCATGTATAACAGTGCAGTGTGTGTTAGTGTGTGATCATGTATAACAGTGCAGTGCGTGTCACAGTGTGATCATGTATAACAGTGCAGTGCGTGTCACAGTGTGATCATGTATAACAGTGCAGTGTGTGTTACAGTGTGATCATGTATAACAGTGCAGTGTGTGTTACAGTGTGATCATGTATAACAGTGCAGTGTGTGTTACAGTGTGATCATGTATAACAGTGCAGTGTGTGTTACAGTGTGATCATGTATAACGGTGCAGTGTGTGTTACAGTGTGATCATGTATAACAGTGCAGTGTGTGTTAGTGTGATCATGTATAACAGTGCAGTGTGTGTTACAGTGTGATCATGTATAACGGTGCAGTGTGTGTTACAGTGTGATCATGTATAACAGTGCAGTGTGTGTTAGTGTGATCATGTATAACAGTGCAGTGTGTGTTACAGTGTGATCATGTATAACAGTGCAGTGTGTGTCACAGTGTGATCATGTATAACAGTGCAGTGTGTGTCACAGAGTGATCATGTATAACAGTGCAGTGTGTGTTACAGTGTGATCATGTATAACAGTGCAGTGTCACAGTGTGATCATGTATAACGGTGCAGTGTGTGTTACAGTGTGATCATGTATAACAGTGCAGTGTGTGTTACAGTGTGATCATGTATAACAGTGCAGTGTGTGTTACAGTGTGATCATGTATAACAGTGCAGTGTGTGTTACAGTGTGATCATGTATAACAGTGCAGTGTGTGTTAGTGTGATCATGTATAACAGTGCAGTGTGTGTTACAGTGTGATCATGTATAACAGTGCAGTGTGTGTTACAGTGTGATCATGTATAACAGTGCAGTGTGTGTTACAGTGTGATCATGTATAACAGTGCAGTGTGTGTTACAGTGTGATCATGTATAACAGTGCAGTGTGTGTTACAGTGTGATCATGTATAACAGTGCAGTGTGTTACAGTGTGATCATGTATAACAGTGCAGTGTGTGTTAGTGTGATCATGTATAACAGTGCAGTGTGTGTTACAGTGTGATCATGTATAACAGTGCAGTGTGTGTTAGTGTGATCATGTATAACAGTGCAGTGTGTGTTACAGTGTGATCATGTATAACAGTGCAGTGTGTGTTAGTGTGATCATGTATAACAGTGCAGTGTGTTAGTGTGATCATGTATAACAGTGCAGTGTGTGTTACAGTGTGATCATGTATAACAGTGCAGTGTGTTAGTGTGATCATGTATAACAGTGCAGTGTGTGTCACAGTGTGATCATGTATAACAGTGCAGTGTGTGTCACAGTGTGATCATGTATAACAGTGCAGTGTGTGTCACAGTGTGATCATGTATAACAGTGCAGTGTGTGTTACAGTGTGATCATGTATAACAGTGCAGTGCGTGTCAGTGTGATCATGTATAACAGTGCAGTGTGTTAGTGTGTGATCATGTATAACAGTGCAGTGTGTTAGTGTGTGATCATGTATAACAGTGCAGTGCGTGTCACAGTGTGATCATGTATAACAGTGCAGTGTGTTAGTGTGATCATGTATAACAGTGCAGTGTGTTACAGTGTGATCATGTATAACAGTGCAGTGTGTTAGTGTGTGATCATGTATAACAGTGCAGTGTGTTAGTGTGATCATGTATAACAGTGCAGTGTGTGTTACAGTGTGATCATGTATAACAGTGCAGTGTGTGTTACAGTGTGATCATGTATAACAGTGCAGTGTGTGTTACAGTGTGATCATGTATAACAGTGCAGTGTTACAGTGTGATCATGTATAACAGTGCAGTGTGTTACAGTGTGATCATGTATAACAGTGCAGTGTGTGAGTGTGATCATGTATAACAGTGCAGTGTGTGTGTGTGATCATGTATAACAGTGCAGTGTGTGTCACAGTGTGATCATGTATAACAGTGCAGTGTGTGAGTGTGATCATGTATAACAGTGCAGTGTGTGAGTGTGATCATGTATAACAGTGCAGTGTGTGAGTGTGATCATGTATAACAGTGCAGTGTGTGAGTGTGATCATGTATAACAGTGCAGCGTGTGTCACAGTGTGATCACGTATAACAGTGCAGCGTGTGTCACAGTGTGATCACGTATAACAGTGCAGTGTGTGTTACAGTGTGATCATGTATAACAGTGCAGTGTTACAGTGTGATCATGTATAACAGTGCAGTGTGTTACAGTGTGATCATGTATAACAGTGCAGTGTGTGTCAGAGTGATCATGTATAACAGTGCAGTGTGTGTTACAGTGTGATCATGTATAACAGTGCAGTGTGTGTTAGTGTGATCATGTATAACAGTGCAGTGTGTTACAGTGTGATCATGTATAACGGTGCAATGTGTGAGTGTGATCATGTATAACGGTGCAGTGTGTGTTACAGTGTGATCATGTATAACAGTGCAGTGTGTTAGTGTGATCATGTATAACAGTGCAGTGTGTGAGTGTGATCATGTATAACAGTGCAGTGTGTGTTAGTGTGATCATGTATAACAGTGCAGTGTGTGTCACAATGTGATCATGTATAACAGTGCAGTGTGTGTCACAGTGTGATCATGTATAACAGTGCAGTGTGTGTCACAATGTGATCATGTATAACAGTGCAGTGTGTGTTACAGTGTGATCATGTATAACAGTGCAGTGTGTGTTAGTCTGATCATGTATAACAGTGCAGTGTGTTAGTGTGTGATCATGTATAACAGTGCAGTGTGTTAGTGTGTGATCATGTATAACAGTGCAGTGTGTTAGTGTGATCATGTATAACAGTGCAGTGCGTGTCACAGTGTGATCATGTATAACTGTGCAGTGTGTGTTACAGTGTGATCATGTATAACAGTGCAGTGTGTTAGTGTGATCATGTATAACAGTGCAGTGCGTGTCACAGTGTGATCATGTATAACTGTGCAGTGTGTGTTACAGTGTGATCATGTATAACTGTGCAGTGTGTGTTACAGTGTGATCATGTATAACTGTGCACAGGTATAAATGTGATTCACAGGATGAATGTCATGTCATATGCAAAGACAGTGTACAATGCACAGTGTGTTCACAGCCTGTGCATATGATTGCAACAGAGCATAGAAATAGAAATCACATTCATTTAACTAACATTGTGTGTGTAATAATCGGGAGACTTCGCTGGAAGCAGGGACCAAACCCAGATCTCTGTGGTCGTCTCCAAAGTAGAAACATGCCCTAACACGCCCTCAGTCACATGTCCTAACACGCCCTCAGTCACATGACGTCAGTCACACGCCCTCAGTCACATGTCCTAACACGCCCTCAGTCACATGTCCTAACACGCCCTCAGTCACATGACGTCAGTCACACGCCGTCAGTCACATGACCTCAGTCACAGCTGGTAAATAACACCTGAATAGCAGTGAATAAACCCCTAACTAGAGACTAATAATCAATTAAGTAATTATTAACTAATAATCGCTGATCATGTATAACAGTGCAGTGTGTGTTACAGTGTGATCATGTATAACAGTGCAGTGTGTGTTACAGTGTGATCATGTATAACAGTGCAGTATGTTACAGTGTGATCATGTATAACAGTGCAGTGTGTGTTACAGTGTGATCATGTATAACAGTGCAGTGTGTGTTAGTGTGATCATGTATAACAGTGCAGTGTGTTACAGTGTGATCATGTATAACAGTGCAGTGTGTGTTAGTGTGATCATGTATAACAGTGCAGTGTGTGTTAGTGTGATCATGTATAACAGTGCAGTGTGTTACAGTGTGATCATGTATAACAGTGCAGTGTGTTAGTGTGTGATCATGTAAAACAGTGCAGTGTGTTAGTGTGTGATCATGTAAAACAGTGCAGTGTGTGTCACAATGTGATCATGTATAACAGTGCAGTGTGTGTCACAGTGTGATCATGTATAACAGTGCAGTGTGTGTCAGTGTGATCATGTATAACAGTGCAGTGTGTGTGTTACAGTGTGATCATGTATAACAGTGCAGTGTGTTAGTGTGATCATGTATAACAGTGCAGTGTGTTAGTGTGTGATCATGTATAACAGTGCAGTGTGTTAGTGTGTGATCATGTATAACAGTGCAGTGTGTGTCA
The DNA here is from genome assembly GCF_019097595.1 of Hemibagrus wyckioides. Lineage (NCBI taxonomy): Eukaryota > Metazoa > Chordata > Actinopteri > Siluriformes > Bagridae > Hemibagrus > Hemibagrus wyckioides. The sequence continues at coordinate 130,615 of NW_026690801.1, read as the reverse complement.
CAGTGTGATCATGTATAACAGTGCAGTGTGTTAGTGTGTGATCATGTATAACAGTGCAGTGTGTGTGTTACAGTGTGATCATGTATAACAGTGCAGTGTGTTAGTGTGATCATGTATAACAGTGCAGTGTGTGTCACAGTGTGATCATTTATAACAGTGCAGTGTGTGTCACAGTGTGATCATGTATAACAGTGCAGTGTGTGTCAGAGTGATCATGTATAACAGTGCAGTGTGTGTTACAGTGTGATCATGTATAACAGTGCAGTGTGTGTTAGTGTGATCATGTATAACAGTGCAGTGTGTTACAGTGTGATCATGTATAACAGTGCAGTGTGTGAGTGTGATCATGTATAACAGTGCAGTGTGTTAGTGTGTGATCATGTATAACAGTGCAGTGTGTTAGTGTGATCATGTATAACAGTGCAGTGTGTTAGTGTGTGATCATGTATAACAGTGCAGTGTGTTAGTGTGTGATCATGTATAACAGTGCAGTGTGTTAGTGTGATCATGTATAACAGTGCAGTGCGTGTCACAGTGTGATCATGTATAACAGTGCAGTGTGTGTTACAGTGTGATCATGTATAACTGTGCAGTGTGTGTTACAGTGTGATCATGTATAACAGTGCAGTGTTACAGTGTGATCATGTATAACAGTGCAGTGTGTTACAGTGTGATCATGTATAACAGTGCAGTGTGTTACAGTGTGATCATGTATAACAGTGCAGTGTGTGTGTGTGATCATGTATAACAGTGCAGTGTGTGTCACAGTGTGATCATGTATAACAGTGCAGTGTGTGAGTGTGATCATGTATAACAGTGCAGTGTGTGTTACAGTGTGATCATGTATAACAGTGCAGTGTGTGAGTGTGATCATGTATAACAGTGCAGTGTGTGTGTGTGATCATGTATAACAGTGCAGTGTGTGTCACAGTGTGATCATGTATAACAGTGCAGTGTGTGTTACAGTGTGATCATGTATAACAGTGCAGTGTGTGTTAGTGTGATCATGTATAACAGTGCAGTGTGTGTTACAGTGTGATCATGTATAACAGTGCAGTGTGTGTTACAGTGTGATCATGTATAACAGTGCAGTGTGTGTTAGTGTGATCATGTATAACAGTGCAGTGTGTGAGTGTGATCATGTATAACAGTGCAGTGTGTGTCACAGTGTGATCATGTATAACAGTGCAGTGTGTGTTAGTGTGATCATGTATAACAGTGCAGTGTGTTACAGTGTGATCATGTATAACAGTGCAGTGTGTTACAGTGTGATCATGTATAACAGTGCAGTGTGTGTTACAGTGTGATCATGTATAACAGTGCAGTGTGTTAGTGTGTGATCATGTAAAACAGTGCAGTGTGTTAGTGTGTGATCATGTATAACAGTGCAGTGTGTGTTAGTGTGATCATGTATAACAGTGCAGTGTGTGTCACAGTGTGATCATGTATAACAGTGCAGTGTGTGTCACAGTGTGATCATGTATAACAGTGCAGTGTGTGTCACAGTGTGATCATGTATAACAGTGCAGTGTGTGTCACAGTGTGATCATGTATAACAGTGCAGTGTGTGTCACAGTGTGATCATGTATAACAGTGCAGTGTGTGTTAGTGTGATCATGTATAACAGTGCAGTGTGTGTCACAGTGTGATCATGTATAACAGTGCAGTGTGTTAGTGTGATCATGTATAACAGTGCAGTGTGTGTTACAGTGTGATCATGTATAACAGTGCAGTGTGTGTTAGTGTGATCATGTATAACAGTGCAGTGTGTTACAGTGTGATCATGTATAACAGTGCAGTGTGTTACAGTGTGATCATGTATAACAGTGCAGTGTGTGTTACAGTGTGATCATGTATAACAGTGCAGTGTGTGTTAGTGTGATCATGTATAACAGTGCAGTGTGTGTTACAGTGTGATCATGTATAACAGTGCAGTGTGTGTTACAGTGTGATCATGTATAACAGTGCAGTGTGTGTTAGTGTGATCATGTATAACAGTGCAGTGTGTGTTACAGTGTGATCATGTATAACAGTGCAGTGTGTTACAGTGTGATCATGTATAACAGTGCAGTGTGTTACAGTGTGATCATGTATAACAGTGCAGTGTGTGTTACAGTGTGATCATGTATAACAGTGCAGTGTGTGTTACAGTGTGATCATGTATAACAGTGCAGTGTGTGTTACAGTGTGATCATGTATAACAGTGCAGTGTGTGTCACAGTGTGATCATGTATAACAGTGCAGTGTGTGTTACAGTGTGATCATGTATAACAGTGCAGTGTGTGTCACAGTGTGATCATGTATAACAGTGCAGTGTGTGTCACAGTGTGATCATGTATAACAGTGCAGTGTGTGTTACAGTGTGATCATGTATAACAGTGCAGTGTCACAGTGTGATCATGTATAACAGTGCAGTGTGTGTCACAGTGTGATCATGTATAACAGTGCAGTGTGTGTCACAGTGTGATCATGTATAACAGTGCAGTGTGTGTTACAGTGTGATCATGTATAACAGTGCAGTGTGTGTTACAGTGTGATCATGTATAACAGTGCAGTGTGTGTTAGTGTGATCATGTATAACAGTGCAGTGTGTTACAGTGTGATCATGTATAACAGTGCAGTGTGTGTTACAGTGTGATCATGTATAACAGTGCAGTGTGTGTTACAGTGTGATCATGTATAACAGTGCAGTGTGTGTTACAGTGTGATCATGTATAACAGTGCAGTGTGTGTTACAGTGTGATCATGTATAACAGTGCAGTGTGTGTTACAGTGTGATCATGTATAACAGTGCAGTGTGTGTTACAGTGTGATCATGTATAACAGTGCAGTGTGTGTTACAGTGTGATCATGTATAACAGTGCAGTGTGTGTTAGTGTGATCATGTATAACAGTGCAGTGTGTTACAGTGTGATCATGTATAACAGTGCAGTGTGTGTTACAGTGTGATCATGTATAACGGTGCAGTGTGTGTTACAGTGTGATCATGTATAACAGTGCAGTGTGTGTTACAGTGTGATCATGTATAACGGTGCAGTGTGTGTTAGTGTGATCATGTATAACAGTGCAGTGTGTGTTAGTGTGATCATGTATAACAGTGCAGTGTGTGTTACAGTGTGATCATGTATAACGGTGCAGTGTGTGTTAGTGTGATCATGTATAACAGTGCAGTGTGTGTTAGTGTGATCATGTATAACAGTGCAGTGTGTGTTACAGTGTGATCATGTATAACAGTGCAGTGTGTGTTACAGTGTGATCATGTATAACAGTGCAGTGTGTTACAGTGTGATCATGTATAACAGTGCAGTGTGTGTTACAGTGTGATCATGTATAACAGTGCAGTGTGTTACAGTGTGATCATGTATAACAGTGCAGTGTGTGTTACAGTGTGATCATGTATAACAGTGCAGTGTGTGTTACAGTGTGATCATGTATAACAGTGCAGTGTGTGTTACAGTGTGATCATGTATAACAGTGCAGTGTGTGTCACAGTGTGATCATGTATAACAGTGCAGTGTGTGTCACAGTGTGATCATGTATAACAGTGCAGTGTGTGTCACAGTGTGATCATGTATAACAGTGCAGTGTGTGTTAGTGTGATCATGTATAACAGTGCAGTGTGTGTTACAGTGTGATCATGTATAACAGTGCAGTGTGTGTTACAGTGTGATCATGTATAACAGTGCAGTGTGTGTTACAGTGTGATCATGTATAACAGTGCAGTGTGTGTTACAGTGTGATCATGTATAACAGTGCAGTGTGTGTTACAGTGTGATCATGTATAACAGTGCAGTGTGTGTTACAGTGTGATCATGTATAACAGTGCAGTGTGTTACAGTGTGATCATGTATAACAGTGCAGTGTGTTACAGTGTGATCATGTATAACAGTGCAGTGTGTGTTACAGTGTGATCATGTATAACAGTGCAGTGTGTGTTACAGTGTGATCATGTATAACAGTGCAGTGTGTGTTACAGTGTGATCATGTATAACAGTGCAGTGTGTGTTACAGTGTGATCATGTATAACAGTGCAGTGTGTGTTACAGTGTGATCATGTATAACAGTGCAGTGTGTGTTACAGTGTGATCATGTATAACAGTGCAGTGTGTGTCACAGTGTGATCATGTATAACAGTGCAGTGTGTGTCACAGTGTGATCATGTATAACAGTGCAGTGTGTGTTACAGTGTGATCATGTATAACAGTGCAGTGTGTGTTACAGTGTGATCATGTATAACAGTGCAGTGTGTGTTAGTGTGATCATGTATAACAGTGCAGTGTGTTACAGTGTGATCATGTATAACAGTGCAGTGTGTGAGTGTGATCATGTATAACAGTGCAGTGTGTGTTAGTGTGATCATGTATAACAGTGCAGTGTGTTACAGTGTGATCATGTATAACAGTGCAGTGTGTTTAGTGTGATCATGTATAACAGTGCAGTGTGTGTTACAGTGTGATCATGTATAACAGTGCAGTGTGTGGCACAGTGTGATCATGTATAACAGTGCAGTGTCTGTTACAGTGTGATCATGTATAACAGTGCAGTGTGTGTTACAGTGTGATCATGTATAACAGTGCAGTGTGTGTCACAGTGTGATCATGTATAACAGTGCAGTGTGTGTACAGTGTGAGCATGTATAACTGTGCTGTGTGTGTCACAGTGGGATCATGTATAACGGTGCAGTGTGTGTTACAGTGTGATCATGTATAACAGTGCAGTGTGTTAGTGTGATCATGTATAACAGTGCAGTGTGTGAGTGTGATCATGTATAACTGTGCAGTGTGTTACAGTGTGATCATGTATAACAGTGCAGTGTGTGTTACAGTGTGATCATGTATAACAGTGCAGTGTGTGTTACAGTGTGATCATGTATAACAGTGCAGTATGTTACAGTGTGATCATGTATAACAGTGCAGCGTGTGTCACAGTGTGATCACGTATAACAGTGCAGTGTGTGTTAGTGTGATCATGTATAACTGTGCAGTGTGTGTTACAGTGTGATCATGTATAACAGTGCAGTGTGTGTTACAGTGTGATCATGTATAACAGTGCAGTGTGTTACAGTGTGATCATGTATAACAGTGCAGTGTGTGTTACAGTGTGATCATGTATAACAGTGCAGTGTGTGTCACAGTGTGATCATGTATAACAGTGCAGTGTGTGTTAGTGTGATCATGTATAACAGTGCAGTGTGTTACAGTGTGATCATGTATAACAGTGCAGTGTGTGTTACAGTGTGATCATGTATAACAGTGCAGTGTGTGTTACAGTGTGATCATGTATAACAGTGCAGTGTGTGTTACAGTGTGATCATGTATAACAGTGCAGTGTGTTAGTGTGTGATCATGTATAACAGTGCAGTGTGTGTTACAGTGTGATCATGTATAACAGTGCAGTGTGTGTTAGTGTGATCATGTATAACAGTGCAGTGTGTGTTACAGTGTGATCATGTATAACAGTGCAGTGTGTGTTACAGTGTGATCATGTATAACAGTGCAGTGTGTGTTACAGTGTGATCATGTATAACAGTGCAGTGTGTGTTAGTCTGATCATGTATAACAGTGCAGTGTGTGTTACAGTGTGATCATGTATAACAGTGCAGTGTGTGTTAGTGTGATCATGTATAACAGTGCAGTGTGTGTTACAGTGTGATCATGTATAACAGTGCAGTGTGTGTTAGTGTGATCATGTATAACAGTGCAGTGTGTTACAGTGTGATCATGTATAACAGTGCAGTGTGTTACAGTGTGATCATGTATAACAGTGCAGTGTGTTACAGTGTGATCATGTATAACAGTGCAGTGTGTGTTACAGTGTGATCATGTATAACAGTGCAGTGTGTGTTACAGTGTGATCATGTATAACAGTGCAGTGTGTGTTAGTGTGATCATGTATAACAGTGCAGTGTGTGTTACAGTGTGATCATGTATAACAGTGCAGTGTGTGTTACAGTGTGATCATGTATAACAGTGCAGTGTGTTACAGTGTGATCATGTATAACAGTGCAGTGTGTGAGTGTGATCATGTATAACAGTGCAGTGTGTGTCACAGTGTGATCATGTATAACAGTGCAGTGTGTTACAGTGTGATCATGTATAACAGTGCAGTGTGTGTCACAGTGTGATCATGTATAACAGTGCAGTGTGTGTCACAGTGTGATCATGTATAACAGTGCAGTGTGTGTTAGTGTGATCATGTATAACAGTGCAGTGTGTGTCACAGTGTGATCATGTATAACAGTGCAGTGTGTGTTACAGTGTGATCATGTATAACAGTGCAGTGTGTGTTACAGTGTGATCATGTATAACAGTGCAGTGTGTGTTACAGTGTGATCATGTATAACAGTGCAGTGTGTGTTACAGTGTGATCATGTATAACAGTGCAGTGTGTGTTAGTGTGATCATGTATAACAGTGCAGTGTGTGTCACAATGTGATCATGTATAACAGTGCAGTGTGTGTTACAGTGTGATCATGTATAACAGTGCAGTGTGTGTTACAGTGTGATCATGTATAACAGTGCAGTGTGTGTTACAGTGTGATCATGTATAACAGTGCAGTGTGTGTTACAGTGTGATCATGTATAACAGTGCAGTGTGTGTCACAGTGTGATCATGTATAACAGTGCAGTGTGTGTTAGTGTGATCATGTATAACAGTGCAGTGTGTGTTACAGTGTGATCATGTATAACAGTGCAGTGTGTGTCACAATGTGATCATGTATAACAGTGCAGTGTGTGTTACAGTGTGATCATGTATAACAGTGCAGTGTGTGTTAGTGTGATCATGTATAACAGTGCAGTGTGTTACAGTGTGATCATGTATAACAGTGCAGTGTGTGAGTGTGATCATGTATAACAGTGCAGTGTGTGTTACAGTGTGATCATGTATAACATTGCAGTGTGTGTTAGTGTGATCATGTATAACAGTGCAGTGTGTTACAGTGTGATCATGTATAACAGTGCAGTGTGTGTCACAGTGTGATCATGTATAACAGTGCAGTGTGTGTTACAGTGTGATCATGTATAACAGTGCAGTGTGTGTTAGTGTGATCATGTATAACAGTGCAGTGTGTGTTACAGTGTGATCATGTATAACAGTGCAGTGTTAGTGTGATAATGTATAACAGTGCAGTGTGTGTTAGTGTGATCATGTATAACAGTGCAGTGTGTTAGTGTGATCATGTATAACAGTGCAGTGTGTGTTACAGTGTGATCATGTATAACAGTGCAGTGTCACAGTGTGATCATGTATAACGGTGCAGTGTGTGTTACAGTGTGATCATGTATAACAGTGCAGTGTGTGTCACAGTGTGATCATGTATAACAGTGCAGTGTGTGTCACAGTGTGATCATGTATAACAGTGCAGTGTGTGTCACAGTGTGATCATGTATAACGGTGCAGTGTGTGTTACAGTGTGATCATGTATAACAGTGCAGTGTGTGTTACAGTGTGATCATGTATAACAGTGCAGTGTGTGTTAGTGTGATCATGTATAACAGTGCAGTGTGTTACAGTGTGATCATGTATAACAGTGCAGTGTGTGAGTGTGATCATGTATAACAGTGCAGTGTGTGTTACAGTGTGATCATGTATAACAGTGCAGTGTGTGTTAGTGTGATCATGTATAACAGTGCAGTGTGTGTTAGTGTGATCATGTATAACAGTGCAGTGTGTGTCACAGTGTGATCATGTATAACAGTGCAGTGTGTGTTACAGTGTGATCATGTATAACAGTGCAGTGTGTGTTACAGTGTGATCATGTATAACAGTGCAGTGTGTGTTACAGTGTGATCATGTATAACGGTGCAGTGTGTGTTACAGTGTGATCATGTATAACGGTGCAGTGTGTGTTACAGTGTGATCATGTATAACGGTGCAGTGTGTGTTACAGTGTGATCATGTATAACGGTGCAGTGTGTGTTAGTGTGATCATGTATAACAGTGCAGTGTGTGTTAGTGTGATCATGTATAACAGTGCAGTGTGTGTTACAGTGTGATCATGTATAACAGTGCAGTGTGTGTTACAGTGTGATCATGTATAACAGTGCAGTGTGTGTTACAGTGTGATCATGTATAACAGTGCAGTGTGTGTCACAGTGTGATCATGTATAACAGTGCAGTGTGTGTTACAGTGTGATCATGTATAACAGTGCAGTGTGTGTTACAGTGTGATCATGTATAACAGTGCAGTGTGTGTTACAGTGTGATCATGTATAACAGTGCAGTGTGTGTTACAGTGTGATCATGTATAACAGTGCAGTGTGTGTTACAGTGTGATCATGTATAACAGTGCAGTGTGTTACAGTGTGATCATGTATAACAGTGCAGTGTGTGTTACAGTGTGATCATGTATAACAGTGCAGTGTGTGTTAGTGTGATCATGTATAACAGTGCAGTGTGTTAGTGTGATCATGTATAACAGTGCAGTGTGTGTTACAGTGTGATCATGTATAACAGTGCAGTGTGTTACAGTGTGATCATGTATAACAGTGCAGTGTGTGTCACAGTGTGATCATGTATAACAGTGCAGTGTGTGTCACAGTGTGATCATGTATAACAGTGCAGTGTGTGTCACAGTGTGATCATGTATAACAGTGCAGTGTGTGTCACAGTGTGATCATGTATAACAGTGCAGTGTGTGTCACAGTGTGATCATGTATAACAGTGCAGTGTGTGTCACAGAGTGATCATGTATAACAGTGCAGTGTGTGTTACAGTGTGATCATGTATAACAGTGCAGTGTGTGTTACAGTGTGATCATGTATAACAGTGCAGTGTGTGTTACAGTGTGATCATGTATAACTGTGCAGTGTGTGTTACAGTGTGATCATGTATAACTGTGCAGTGTGTGTTACAGTGTGATCATGTATAACAGTGCACAGGTATAAATGTGATTCACAGGATGAATGTCATGTCATATGCAAAGACAGTGTACAATGCACAGTGTGTTCACAGCCTGTGCATATGATTGCAACAGAGCATAGAAATAGAAATCACATTCATTTAACTAACATTGTGTGTGTAATAATCGGGAGACTTCGCTGGAAGCAGGGACCAAACCCAGATCTCTGTGGTCGTCTCCAAAGTAGAAACATGCCCTAACACGCCCTCAGTCACATGTCCTAACACGCCCTCAGTCACATGACGTCAGTCACACGCCGTCAGTCACATGACCTCAGTCACAGCTGGTAAATAACACCTGAATAGCAGTGAATAAACCCCTAACTAGAGACTAATAATCAATTAAGTAATTATTAACTAATAATCGCTGATCATGTATAACAGTGCAGTGTGTGTTACAGTGTGATCATGTATAACAGTGCAGTGTGTGTTACAGTGTGATCATGTATAACAGTGCAGTGTGTGTCACAGTGTGATCATGTATAACAGTGCAGTGTGTGTTACAGTGTGATCATGTATAACAGTGCAGTGTGTGTTACAGTGTGATCATGTATAACAGTGCAGTGTGTGTTACAGTGTGATCATGTATAACAGTGCAGTGTGTGTTAGTGTGATCATGTATAACAGTGCAGTGTGTGTTAGTGTGATCATGTATAACAGTGCAGTGTGTGTTACAGTGTGATCATGTATAACAGTGCAGTGTGTGTCACAGTGTGATCATGTATAACAGTGCAGTGTGTGTTACAGTGTGATCATGTATAACAGTGCAGTGTGTGTTACAGTGTGATCATGTATAACAGTGCAGTGTGTGTTACAGTGTGATCATGTATAACAGTGCAGTGTGTGTTACAGTGTGATCATGTATAACAGTGCAGTGTGTGTTACAGTGTGATCATGTATAACAGTGCAGTGTGTGTTACAGTGTGATCATGTATAACAGTGCAGTGTGTGTTACAGTGTGATCATGTATAACAGTGCAGTGTGTGTTACAGTGTGATCATGTATAACAGTGCAGTGTGTGTTACAGTGTGATCATGTATAACAGTGCAGTGTGTGTTACAGTGTGATCATGTATAACAGTGCAGTGTGTGTTACAGTGTGATCATGTATAACAGTGCAGTGTGTGTTACAGTGTGATCATGTATAACAGTGCAGTGTGTGTTACAGTGTGATCATGTATAACAGTGCAGTGTGTGTTACAGTGTGATCATGTATAACAGTGCAGTGTGTGTTAGTGTGATCATGTATAACAGTGCAGTGTGTGTTACAGTGTGATCATGTATAACAGTGCAGTGTGTGTTACAGTGTGATCATGTATAACAGTGCAGTGTGTGTTAGTGTGATCATGTATAACAGTGCAGTGTGTTAGTGTGTGATCATGTATAACAGTGCAGTGTGTGTTACAGTGTGATCATGTATAACAGTGCAGTGTGTGTTACAGTGTGATCATGTATAACAGTGCAGTGTGTGTTAGTGTGATCATGTATAACAGTGCAGTGTGTGTTACAGTGTGATCATGTATAACAGTGCAGTGTGTGTTACAGTGTGATCATGTATAACAGTGCAGTGTGTGTTACAGTGTGATCATGTATAACGGTGCAGTGTGTGTTACAGTGTGATCATGTATAACGGTGCAGTGTGTGTTACAGTGTGATCATGTATAACAGTGCAGTGTGTTACAGTGTGATCATGTATAACAGTGCAGTGTGTGTTAGTGTGATCATGTATAACAGTGCAGTGTGTTACAGTGTGATCATGTATAACAGTGCAGTGTGTGTTAGTGTGATCATGTATAACAGTGCAGTGTGTTACAGTGTGATCATGTATAACAGTGCAGTGTGTTAGTGTGATCATGTATAACAGTGCAGTGTGTTACAGTGTGATCATGTATAACAGTGCAGTGTGTGTTAGTGTGATCATGTATAACAGTGCAGTGTGTGTTAGTGTGATCATGTATAACAGTGCAGTGTGTGTTACAGTGTGATCATGTATAACAGTGCAGTGTGTTAGTGTGATCATGTATAACAGTGCAGTGTGTGTCACAATGTGATCATGTATAACAGTGCAGTGTGTGTTACAGTGTGATCATGTATAACAGTGCAGTGTGTGTTACAGTGTGATCATGTATAACAGTGCAGTGTGTTACAGTGTGATCATGTATAACAGTGCAGTGTGTTACAGTGTGATCATGTATAACAGTGCAGTGTGTTACAGTGTGATCATGTATAACAGTGCAGTGTGTGTTACAGTGTGATCATGTATAACAGTGCAGTGTGTTAGTGTGTGATCATGTATAACAGTGCAGTGTGTGTCACAGTGTGATCATGTATAACAGTGCAGTGTGTGTTAGTGTGATCATGTATAACAGTGCAGTGTGTGTTACAGTGTGATCATGTATAACAGTGCAGTGTGTGTTACAGTGTGATCATGTATAACAGTGCAGTGTGTTAGTGTGATCATGTATAACAGTGCAGTGTGTGTTATAGTGTGATCATGTATAACAGTGCAGTGTGTGTTACAGTGTGATCATGTATAACAGTGCAGTGTGTGTTAGTGTGATCATGTATAACAGTGCAGTGTGTTACAGTGTGATCATGTATAACAGTGCAGTGTGTGTTAGTGTGATCATGTATAACAGTGCAGTGTGTTACAGTGTGATCATGTATAACAGTGCAGTGTGTGTTACAGTGTGATCATGTATAACAGTGCAGTGTGTTACAGTGTGATCATGTATAACAGTGCAGTGTGTGTGTTACAGTGTGATCATGTATAACAGTGCAGTGTGTGTTACAGTGTGATCATGTATAACAGTGCAGTGTGTGTTACAGTGTGATCATGTATAACAGTGCAGTGTGTTACAGTGTGATCATGTATAACAGTGCAGTGTGTTACAGTGTGATCATGTATAACAGTGCAGTGTGTTAGTGTGTGATCATGTATAACAGTGCAGTGTGTTAGTGTGTGATCATGTATAATAGTGCAGTGCGTGTCACAGTTTGATCATGTATAACAGTGCAGTGTGTTAGTGTGATCATGTATAACAGTGCAGTGCGTGTCACAGTGTGATCATGTATAACAGTGCAGTGTGTGTTACAGTGTGATCATGTATAACTGTGCAGTGTGTGTTACAGTGTGATCATGTATAACAGTGCAGTGTTACAGTGTGATCATGTATAACAGTGCAGTGTGTTACAGTGTGATCATGTATAACAGTGCAGTGTGTGAGTGTGATCATGTATAACAGTGCAGTGTGTGTCACAGTGTGATCATGTATAACAGTGCAGTGTTACAGTGTGATCATGTATAACAGTGCAGTGTGTTACAGTGTGATCATGTATAACAGTGCAATGTGTGAGTGTGATCATGTATAACGGTGCAGTGTGTGTTACAGTGTGATCATGTATAACAGTGCAGTGTGTTAGTGTGATCATGTATAACAGTGCAGTGTGTGAGTGTGATCATGTATAACAGTGCAGTGTGTGTTAGTGTGATCATGTATAACAGTGCAGTGTGTGTCACAATGTGATCATGTATAACAGTGCAGTGTGTGTCACAGTGTGATCATGTATAACAGTGCAGTGTGTGTCACAATGTGATCATGTATAACAGTGCAGTGTGTGTTACAGTGTGATCATGTATAACAGTGCAGTGTGTTAGTGTGATCATGTATAACAGTGCAGTGTGTGTCACAGTGTGATCATTTATAACAGTGCAGTGTGTGTCACAGTGTGATCATGTATAACAGTGCAGTGTGTGTCACAATGTGATCATGTATAACAGTGCAGTGTGTGTTACAGTGTGATCATGTATAACAGTGCAGTGTGTGTTAGTGTGATCATGTATAACGGTGCAGTGTGTTACAGTGTGATCATGTATAACAGTGCAGTGTGTGAGTGTGATCATGTATAACAGTGCAGTGTGTTACAGTGTGATCATGTATAACATTGCAGTGTGTGTTAGTGTGATCATGTATAACAGTGCAGTGTGTTACAGTGTGATCATGTATAACAGTGCAGTGTGTGAGTGTGATCATGTATAACAGTGCAGCGTGTGTCACAGTGTGATCACGTATAACAGTGCAGTGTGTGTTAGTGTGATCATGTATAACTGTGCAGTGTGTGTTACAGTGTGATCATGTATAACAGTGCAGTGTTACAGTGTGATCATGTATAACAGTGCAGTGTGTTACAGTGTGATCATGTATAACAGTGCAGTGTGTGAGTGTGATCATGTATAACAGTGCAGTGTGTGTTACAGTGTGATCATGTATAACAGTGCAGTGTGTTACAGTGTGATCATGTATAACAGTGCAGTGTGTTACAGTGTGATCATGTATAACAGTGCAGTGTGTTACAGTGTGATCATGTATAACAGTGCAGTGTGTTACAGTGTGATCATGTATAACAGTGCAGTGTGTGTCACAGTGTGATCATGTATAACAGTGCAGTGTGTGTCACAATGTGATCATGTATAACAGTGCAGTGTGTGTTACAGTGTGATCATGTATAACAGTGCAGTGTGTGTTACAGTGTGATCATGTATAACAGTGCAGTGTGTGTTACAGTGTGATCATGTATAACAGTGCAGTGTGTGAGTGTGATCATGTATAACAGTGCAGTGTGTGAGTGTGATCATGTATAACAGTGCAGTGTGTGAGTGTGATCATGTATAACAGTGCAGTGTGTGTTAGTGTGATCATGTATAACTGTGCAGTGTGTGTTACAGTGTGATCATGTATAACAGTGCAGTGTGTGTTACAGTGTGATCATGTATAACAGTGCAGTGTGTGTTACAGTGTGATCATGTATAACAGTGCAGTGTGTGTTACAGTGTGATCATGTATAACAGTGCAGTGTGTGTTACAGTGTGATCATGTATAACAGTGCAGTGTGTGTTACAGTGTGATCATGTATAACAGTGCAGTGTGTGTTACAGTGTGATCATGTATAACAGTGCAGTGTGTGTTACAGTGTGATCATGTATAACAGTGCAGTGTGTGTTACAGTGTGATCATGTATAACAGTGCAGTGTGTGTTACAGTGTGATCATGTATAACAGTGCAGTGTGTGTTACAGTGTGATCATGTATAACAGTGCAGTGTGTGTTACAGTGTGATCATGTATAACAGTGCAGTGTGTGTTACAGTGTGATCATGTATAACAGTGCAGTGTGTGTCACAGTGTGATCATGTATAACAGTGCAGTGTGTGTCACAGTGTGATCATGTATAACAGTGCAGTGTGTGTTACAGTGTGATCATGTATAACAGTGCAGTGTGTGTCACAGTGTGATCATGTATAACAGTGCAGTGTGTGTTACAGTGTGATCATGTATAACAGTGCAGTGTGTGTTACAGTGTGATCATGTATAACAGTGCAGTGTGTGTCACAGTGTGATCATGTATAACAGTGCAGTGTGTGTCACAATGTGATCATGTATAACAGTGCAGTGTGTGTCACAATGTGATCATGTATAACAGTGCAGTGTGTGTTACAGTGTGATCATGTATAACAGTGCAGTGTGTGTCACAATGTGATCATGTATAACAGTGCAGTGTGTGTCACAGTGTGATCATGTATAACAGTGCAGTGTGTGTTACAGTGTGATCATGTATAACAGTGCAGTGTGTGTTACAGTGTGATCATGTATAACAGTGCAGTGTGTGTTACAGTGTGATCATGTATAACAGTGCAGTGTGTTAGTGTGTGATCATGTATAACAGTGCAGTGTGTGTCACAGTGTGATCATGTATAACAGTGCAGTGTGTGTTACAGTGTGATCATGTATAACAGTGCAGTGTGTGTCACAATGTGATCATGTATAACAGTGCAGTGTGTGTTACAGTGTGATCATGTATAACAGTGCAGTGTGTGTTACAGTGTGATCATGTATAACAGTGCAGTGTGTTACAGTGTGATCATGTATAACAGTGCAGTGTGTTAGTGTGATCATGTATAACAGTGCAGTGTGTTACAGTGTGATCATGTATAACAGTGCAGTGTGTGTTAGTGTGATCATGTATAACAGTGCAGTGTGTGTTACAGTGTGATCATGTATAACAGTGCAGTGTGTTAGTGTGATCATGTATAACAGTGCAGTGTGTGTCACAGTGTGATCATGTATAACAGTGCAGTGTGTGTTACAGTGTGATCATGTATAACAGTGCAGTGTGTGTTACAGTGTGATCATGTATAACAGTGCAGTGTGTGTTACAGTGTGATCATGTATAACAGTGCAGTGTGTGTCACAGTGTGATCATGTATAACAGTGCAGTGTGTGTCACAGTGTGATCATGTATAACAGTGCAGTGTGTGTTACAGTGTGATCATGTATAACAGTGCAGTGTGTTAGTGTGATCATGTATAACAGTGCAGTGTGTGTTACAGTGTGATCATGTATAACAGTGCAGTGTGTGTTACAGTGTGATCATGTATAACTGTGCAGTGTGTGTTACAGTGTGATCATGTATAACTGTGCAGTGTGTGTTACAGTGTGATCATGTATAACAGTGCACAGGTATAAATGTGATTCACAGGATGAATGTCATGTCATATGCAAAGACAGTGTACAATGCACAGTGTGTTCACAGCCTGTGCATATGATTGCAACAGAGCATAGAAATAGAAATCACATTCATTTAACTAACATTGTGTGTGTAATAATCGGGAGACTTCGCTGGAAGCAGGGACCAAACCCAGATCTCTGTGGTCGTCTCCAAAGTAGAAACATGCCCTAACACGCCCTCAGTCACATGTCCTAACACGCCCTCAGTCACATGACGTCAGTCACACGCCGTCAGTCACATGACCTCAGTCACAGCTGGTAAATAACACCTGAATAGCAGTGAATAAACCCCTAACTAGAGACTAATAATCAATTAAGTAATTATTAACTAATAATCGCTGATCATGTATAACAGTGCAGTGTGTGTTACAGTGTGATCATGTATAACAGTGCAGTGTGTGTTACAGTGTGATCATGTATAACAGTGCAGTGTGTGTTACAGTGTGATCATGTATAACAGTGCAGTGTGTGTTACAGTGTGATCATGTATAACAGTGCAGTGTGTTAGTGTGATCATGTATAACAGTGCAGTGTGTGTTACAGTGTGATCATGTATAACAGTGCAGTGTGTGTTACAGTGTGATCATGTATAACAGTGCAGTGTGTTAGTGTGATCATGTATAACAGTGCAGTGTGTTAGTGTGTGATCATGTATAACAGTGCAGTGTGTCACAGTGTGATCATGTATAACAGTGCAGTGTGTGTCACAGTGTGATCATGTATAACAGTGCAGTGTGTGTCAGTGTGATCATGTATAACAGTGCAGTGTGTGTGTTAGTGTGATCATGTATAACAGTGCAGTGTGTTAGTGTGATCATGTATAACAGTGCAGTGTGTGTCACAGTGTGATCATTTATAACAGTGCAGTGTGTGTCAGTGTGATCATGTATAACAGTGCAGTGTGTGTCACAATGTGATCATGTATAACAGTGCAGTGTGTGTCACAATGTGATCATGTATAACAGTGCAGTGTGTGTTACAGTGTGATCATGTATAACAGTGCAGTGTGTTACAGTGTGATCATGTATAACAGTGCAGTGTGTGTTACAGTGTGATCATGTATAACAGTGCAGTGTGTGTTACAGTGTGATCATGTATAACAGTGCAGTGTGTTAGTGTGTGATCATGTATAACAGTGCAGTGTGTGTTACAGTGTGATCATGTATAACAGTGCAGTGTGTGTTACAGTGTGATCATGTATAACAGTGCAGTGTGTGTTAGTGTGATCATGTATAACAGTGCAGTGTGTGTTACAGTGTGATCATGTATAACAGTGCAGTGTGTGTTACAGTGTGATCATGTATAACAGTGCAGTGTCTCAGTGTGATCATGTATAACGGTGCAGTGTGTGTTACAGTGTGATCATGTATAACGGTGCAGTGTGTGTTACAGTGTGATCATGTATAACAGTGCAGTGTGTGTTACAGTGTGATCATGTATAACAGTGCAGTGTGTGTTACAGTGTGATCATGTATAACAGTGCAGTGTGTGTTACAGTGTGATCATGTATAACAGTTCAGTGTGTGTTGCAGTGTGATCATGTATAACAGTGCAGTGTGTGTTAGTGTGATCATGTATAACAGTGCAGTGTGTGTTACAGTGTGATCATGTATAACTGTGCAGTGTGTGTTACAGTGTGATCATGTATAACAGTGCAGTGTGTGTCACAGTGTGATCATGTATAACAGTGCAGTGTGTGTTAGTGTGATCATGTATAACAGTTCAGTGTGTGTTGCA
The DNA here is from genome assembly GCF_019097595.1 of Hemibagrus wyckioides. NCBI lineage: Eukaryota > Metazoa > Chordata > Actinopteri > Siluriformes > Bagridae > Hemibagrus > Hemibagrus wyckioides. The sequence goes on along the minus strand of NW_026690801.1, from coordinate 113,414 downwards.
GTGTGATCATGTATAACAGTGCAGTGTGTGTTAGTGTGATCATGTATAACAGTGCAGTGTGTGTTACAGTGTGATCATGTATAACTGTGCAGTGTGTGTTACAGTGTGATCATGTATAACTGTGCAGTGTGTGTTACAGTGTGATCATGTATAACTGTGCACAGGTATAAATGTGATTCACAGGATGAATGTCATGTCATATGCAAAGACAGTGTACAATGCACAGTGTGTTCACAGCCTGTGCATATGATTGCAACAGAGCATAGAAATAGAAATCACATTCATTTAACTAACATTGTGTGTGTAATAATCGGGAGACTTCGCTGGAAGCAGGGACCAAACCCAGATCTCTGTGGTCGTCTCCAAAGTAGAAACATGCCCTAACACGCCCTCAGTCACATGTCCTAACATGCCCTCAGTCACATGACGTCAGTCACACGCCCTCAGTCACATGTCCTAACACGCCCTCAGTCACATGTCCTAACACGCCCTCAGTCACATGACGTCAGTCACACGCCGTCAGTCACATGACCTCAGTCACAGCTAGTAAATAACACCTGAATAGCAGTGAATAAACCCCTAACTAGAGACTAATAATCAATTAAGTAATTATTAACTAATAATCGCTGATCATGTATAACAGTGCAGTGTGTGTTACAGTGTGATCATGTATAACAGTGCAGTGTGTGTTACAGTGTGATCATGTATAACAGTGCAGTATGTTACAGTGTGATCATGTATAACAGTGCAGTGTGTGTTACAGTGTGATCATGTATAACAGTGCAGTGTGTGTTAGTGTGATCATGTATAACAGTGCAGTGTGTTACAGTGTGATCATGTATAACAGTGCAGTGTGTGTTAGTGTGATCATGTATAACAGTGCAGTGTGTGTTAGTGTGATCATGTATAACAGTGCAGTGTGTTACAGTGTGATCATGTATAACAGTGCAGTGTGTTACAGTGTGATCATGTATAACAGTGCAGTGTGTGTTACAGTGTGATCATGTATAACAGTGCAGTGTATTAGTGTGTGATCATGTAAAACAGTGCAGTGTGTTAGTGTGATCATGTATAACAGTGCAGTGTGTGTTAGTGTGATCATGTATAACAGTGCAGTGTGTGTTACAGTGTGATCATGTATAACAGTGCAGTGTGTTAGTGTGATCATGTATAACAGTGCAGTGTGTGTTATAGTGTGATCATGTATAACAGTGCAGTGTGTGTTACAGTGTGATCATGTATAACAGTGCAGTGTGTGTTAGTGTGATCATGTATAACAGTGCAGTGTGTTACAGTGTGATCATGTATAACAGTGCAGTGTGTGTTAGTGTGATCATGTATAACAGTGCAGTGTGTTACAGTGTGATCATGTATAACAGTGCAGTGTGTGTTACAGTGTGATCATGTATAACAGTGCAGTGTGTTAGTGTGATCATGTATAACAGTGCAGTGTGTTACAGTGTGATCATGTATAACAGTGCAGTGTGTGTGTTACAGTGTGATCATGTATAACAGTGCAGTGTGTGTTACAGTGTGATCATGTATAACAGTGCAGTGTGTTAGTGTGTGATCATGTATAACAGTGCAGTGTGTTAGTGTGTGATCATGTATAACAGTGCAGTGTGTGTCACAGTGTGATCATGTATAACAGTGCAGTGTGTTAGTGTGTGATCATGTATAACAGTGCAGTGTGTTAGTGTGATCATGTATAACAGTGCAGTGCGTGTCACAGTGTGATCATGTATAACAGTGCAGTGTGTGTTACAGTGTGATCATGTATAACAGTGCAGTGTGTGTTAGTGTGATCATGTATAACAGTGCAGTGTGTGAGTGTGATCATGTATAACAGTGCAGTGTGTTAGTGTGTGATCATGTATAACAGTGCAGTGTGTTAGTGTGATCATGTATAACAGTGCAGTGTGTGTTACAGTGTGATCATGTATAACAGTGCAGTGTGTGTTACAGTGTGATCATGTATAACAGTGCAGTATGTTACAGTGTGATCATGTATAACAGTGCAGTGTGTGTTACAGTGTGATCATGTATAACAGTGCAGTGTGTGTTACAGTGTGATCATGTATAACAGTGCAGTGTGTTACAGTGTGATCATGTATAACAGTGCAGTGTGTGTTAGTGTGATCATGTATAACAGTGCAGTGTGTGTTAGTGTGATCATGTATAACAGTGCAGTGTGTTAGTGTGATCATGTATAACAGTGCAGTGTGTTAGTGTGTGATCATGTAAAACAGTGCAGTGTGTTAGTGTGTGATCATGTAAAACAGTGCAGTGTGTGTCACAGTGTGATCATGTATAACAGTGCAGTGTGTGTCACAGTGTGATCATGTATAACAGTGCAGTGTGTGTCAGTGTGATCATGTATAACAGTGCAGTGTGTGTGTTACAGTGTGATCATGTATAACAGTGCAGTGTGTTAGTGTGATCATGTATAACAGTGCAGTGTGTGTTAGTGTGATCATGTATAACAGTGCAGTGTGTGTCACAGTGTGATCATGTATAACAGTGCAGTGTGTGTCACAGTGTGATCATGTATAACAGTGCAGTGTGTGTCACAGTGTGATCATGTATAACAGTGCAGTGTGTGTGTTACAGTGTGATCATGTATAACAGTGCAGTGTGTTAGTGTGATCATGTATAACAGTGCAGTGTGTGTCACAGTGTGATCATTTATAACAGTGCAGTGTGTGTCACAGTGTGATCATGTATAACAGTGCAGTGTGTGTCAGAGTGATCATGTATAACAGTGCAGTGTGTGTTACAGTGTGATCATGTATAACAGTGCAGTGTGTGTTAGTGTGATCATGTATAACAGTGCAGTGTGTTAGTGTGTGATCATGTATAACAGTGCAGTGTGTGTTACAGTGTGATCATGTATAACAGTGCAGTGTGTTAGTGTGTGATCATGTATAACAGTGCAGTGCGTGTCAGTGTGATCATGTATAACAGTGCAGTGTGTTAGTGTGTGATCATGTATAACAGTGCAGTGTGTTAGTGTGTGATCATGTATAACAGTGCAGTGCGTGTCACAGTGTGATCATGTATAACAGTGCAGTGTGTTACAGTGTGATCATGTATAACAGTGCAGTGTGTTAGTGTGATCATGTATAACAGTGCAGTGTGTTACAGTGTGATCATGTATAACAGTGCAGTGTGTGTTACAGTGTGATCATGTATAACAGTGCAGTGTGTTACAGTGTGATCATGTATAACAGTGCAGTGTGTTACAGTGTGATCATGTATAACAGTGCAGTGTGTCACAGTGTGATCATGTATAACAGTGCAGTGTGTGTTACAGTGTGATCATGTATAACAGTGCAGTGTGTGTTACAGTGTGATCATGTATAACAGTGCAGTGTGTGAGTGTGATCATGTATAACAGTGCAGTGTGTTACAGTGTGATCATGTATAACAGTGCAGTGTGTGAGTGTGATCATGTATAACAGTGCAGTGTGTGTCACAGTGTGATCATGTATAACAGTGCAGTGTTACAGTGTGATCATGTATAACAGTGCAGTGTGTTACAGTGTGATCATGTATAACAGTGCAGTGTGTGAGTGTGATCATGTATAACAGTGCAGTGTGTGAGTGTGATCATGTATAACAGTGCAGTGTGTGTCACAGTGTGATCATGTATAACAGTGCAGTGTGTGTTACAGTGTGATCATGTATAACAGTGCAGTGTGTGTTAGTCTGATCATGTATAACAGTGCAGTGTGTGTCACAGTGTGATCATGTATAACAGTGCAGTGTGTGTCACAGTGTGATCATTTATAACAGTGCAGTGTGTGTCACAGTGTGATCATGTATAACAGTGCAGTGTGTGTCACAATGTGATCATGTATAACAGTGCAGTGTGTGTCACAATGTGATCATGTATAACAGTGCAGTGTGTGTTACAGTGTGATCATGTATAACAGTGCAGTGTGTTAGTGTGATCATGTATAACAGTGCAGTGTGTGAGTGTGATCATGTATAACAGTGCAGTGTGTGTCACAATGTGATCATGTATAACAGTGCAGTGTGTTAGTGTGATCATGTATAACAGTGCAGTGTGTGAGTGTGATCATGTATAACAGTGCAGTGTGTGTTAGTGTGATCATGTATAACAGTGCAGTGTGTGTCACAATGTGATCATGTATAACAGTGCAGTGTGTGTTACAGTGTGATCATGTATAACAGTGCAGTGTGTGTCACAGTGTGATCATGTATAACAGTGCAGTGTGTGTCACAGTGTGATCATTTATAACAGTGCAGTGTGTGTCACAGTGTGATCATGTATAACAGTGCAGTGTGTGTCACAATGTGATCATGTATAACAGTGCAGTGTGTGTTACAGTGTGATCATGTATAACAGTGCAGTGTGTGTTAGTGTGATCATGTATAACGGTGCAGTGTGTTACAGTGTGATCATGTATAACAGTGCAGTGTGTGAGTGTGATCATGTATAACAGTGCAGTGTGTTACAGTGTGATCATGTATAACATTGCAGTGTGTGTTAGTGTGATCATGTATAACAGTGCAGTGTGTTACAGTGTGATCATGTATAACAGTGCAGCGTGTGTCAGTGTGATCACGTATAACAGTGCAGCGTGTGTCACAGTGTGATCACGTATAACAGTGCAGTGTGTGTTAGTGTGATCATGTATAACTGTGCAGTGTGTGTTACAGTGTGATCATGTATAACAGTGCAGTGTTACAGTGTGATCATGTATAACAGTGCAGTGTGTTACAGTGTGATCATGTATAACAGTGCAGTGTGTGAGTGTGATCATGTATAACAGTGCAGTGTGTGTCACAGTGTGATCATGTATAACAGTGCAGTGTTACAGTGTGATCATGTATAACAGTGCAGTGTGTTACAGTGTGATCATGTATAACAGTGCAGTGTGTGTCACAGTGTGATCATGTATAACAGTGCAGTGTGTGTCACAATGTGATCATGTATAACAGTGCAGTGTGTGTCACAGTGTGATCATGTATAACAGTGCAGTGTGTGTCACAGTGTAATCATGTATAACAGTGCAGTGTGTGTTACAGTGTGATCATGTATAACAGTGCAGTGTGTTAGTGTGATCATGTATGACAGTGCAGTGTGTGTCACAGTGTGATCATTTATAACAGTGCAGTGTGTGTCACAGTGTGATCATGTATAACAGTGCAGTGTGTGTCACAATGTGATCATGTATAACAGTGCAGTGTGTGTTACAGTGTGATCATGTATAACAGTGCAGTGTGTGTTAGTGTGATCATGTATAACAGTGCAGTGTGTTACAGTGTGATCATGTATAACAGTGCAGTGTGTGAGTGTGATCATGTATAACAGTGCAGTGTGTGTTACATTGTGATCATGTATAACATTGCAGTGTGTGTTAGTGTGATCATGTATAACAGTGCAGTGTGTGTTAGTGTGATCATGTATAACAGTGCAGTGTGTGTCACAATGTGATCATGTATAACAGTGCAGTGTGTGTTACAGTGTGATCATGTATAACAGTGCAGTGTGTGTTACAGTGTGATCATGTATAACAGTGCAGTGTCACAGTGTGATCATGTATAACGGTGCAGTGTGTGTTACAGTGTGATCATGTATAACGGTGCAGTGTGTGTTACAGTGTGATCATGTATAACAGTGCAGTGTGTGTTACAGTGTGATCATGTATAACAGTGCAGTGTGTGTTACAGTGTGATCATGTATAACAGTGCAGTGTGTGTTAGTGTGATCATGTATAACAGTGCAGTGTGTGTTAGTGTGATCATGTATAACAGTGCAGTGTGTGTTACAGTGTGATCATGTATAACAGTGCAGTGTGTGTTACAGTGTGATCATGTATAACAGTGCAGTGCGTGTTAGTGTGATCATGTATAACAGTGCAGTGTGTGTTACAGTGTGATCATGTATAACAGTGCAGTGTGTGTCACAGTGTGATCATGTATAACAGTGCAGTGTGTGTCACAGTGTGATCATGTATAACAGTGCAGTGTGTGTTACAGTGTGATCATGTATAACAGTGCAGTGTGTGTTACAGTGTGATCATGTATAACAGTGCAGTGTGTGTTACAGTGTGATCATGTATAACGGTGCAGTGTGTGTTACAGTGTGATCATGTATAACAGTGCAGTGTGTTAGTGTGATCATGTATAACAGTGCAGTGTGTGTTAGTGTGATCATGTATAACAGTGCAGTGTGTGTTACAGTGTGATCATGTATAACAGTGCAGTGTGTGTTACAGTGTGATCATGTATAACAGTGCAGTGTGTGTTACAGTGTGATCATGTATAACAGTGCAGTGTGTGTTACAGTGTGATCATGTATAACAGTGCAGTGTGTTAGTGTGATCATGTATAACAGTGCAGTGTGTGTTACAGTGTGATCATGTATAACAGTGCAGTGTGTTACAGTGTGATCATGTATAACAGTGCAGTGTGTTACAGTGTGATCATGTATAACAGTGCAGTGTGTGTCACAGTGTGATCATGTATAACAGTGCAGTGTGTGTTACAGTGTGATCATGTATAACAGTGCAGTGTGTGTTACAGTGTGATCATGTATAACAGTGCAGTGTGTGTCACAGTGTGATCATGTATAACAGTGCAGTGTGTTAGTGTGATCATGTATAACAGTGCAGTGTGTGTCACAGTGTGATCATGTATAACAGTGCAGTGTGTGTTACAGTGTGATCATGTATAACAGTGCAGTGTGTGTCACAGTGTGATCATGTATAACAGTGCAGTGTGTGTCACAGTGTGATCATGTATAACAGTGCAGTGTGTGTCACAATGTGATCATGTATAACAGTGCAGTGTGTGTTACAGTGTGATCATGTATAACAGTGCAGTGTGTGTTAGTCTGATCATGTATAACAGTGCAGTGTGTGTCACAGTGTGATCATGTATAACAGTGCAGTGTGTGTCACAGTGTGATCATTTATAACAGTGCAGTGTGTGTTAGTGTGATCATGTATAACAGTGCAGTGTGTTACAGTGTGATCATGTATAACAGTGCAGTGTGTGTCACAGTGTGATCATGTATAACAGTGCAGTGTGTGTTACAGTGTGATCATGTATAACAGTGCAGTGTGTGTTACAGTGTGATCATGTATAACAGTGCAGTGTGTGTTACAGTGTGATCATGTATAACAGTGCAGTGTGTGTCACAGTGTGATCATGTATAACAGTGCAGTGTGTGTCACAGTGTGATCATGTATAACAGTGCAGTGTGTGTCACAGTGTGATCATGTATAACAGTGCAGTGTGTTACAGTGTGATCATGTATAACAGTGCAGTGTGTGTTACAGTGTGATCATGTATAACAGTGCAGTGTGTGTTAGTGTGATCATGTATAACAGTGCAGTGTGTGTCACAGTGTGATCATGTATAACAGTGCAGTGTGTGAGTGTGATCATGTATAACAGTGCAGTGTGTGTTACAGTGTGATCATGTATAACAGTGCAGTGTGTGTTAGTGTGATCATGTATAACAGTGCAGTGTGTGTCACAGTGTGATCATGTATAACAGTGCAGTGTGTGTTACAGTGTGATCATGTATAACAGTGCAGTGTGTGTCACAGTGTGATCATGTATAACAGTGCAGTGTGTGTTAGTGTGATCATGTATAACAGTGCAGTGTGTGTTACAGTGTGATCATGTATAACAGTGCAGTGTGTGTTAGTGTGATCATGTATAACAGTGCAGTGTGTTACAGTGTGATCATGTATAACAGTGCAGTGTGTTACAGTGTGATCATGTATAACAGTGCAGTGTGTGTCACAGTGTGATCATGTATAACAGTGCAGTGTGTGTTACAGTGTGATCATGTATAACAGTGCAGTGTGTGTTACAGTGTGATCATGTATAACAGTGCAGTGTGTGTTACAGTGTGATCATGTATAACAGTGCAGTGTGTGTTACAGTGTGATCATGTATAACAGTGCAGTGTGTGTTACAGTGTGATCATGTATAACAGTGCAGTGTGTGTTACAGTGTGATCATGTATAACAGTGCACAGGTATAAATGTGATTCACAGGATGAATGTCATGTCATATGCACAGACAGTGTACAATGCACAGTGTGTTCACAGCCTGTGCATATGATTGCAACAGAGCATAGAAATAGAAATCACATTCATTTAACTAACATTGTGTGTGTAATAATCGGGAGACTTCGCTGGAAGCAGGGACCAAACCCAGATCTCTGTGGTCGTCTCCAAAGTAGAAACATGCCCTAACACGCCCTCAGTCACATGTCCTAACACGCCCTCAGTCACATGACGTCAGTCACACGCCCTCAGTCACATGTCCTAACACGCCCTCAGTCACATGTCCTAACACGCCCTCAGTCACATGACGTCAGTCACACGCCGTCAGTCACATGACCTCAGTCACAGCTGGTAAATAACACCTGAATAGCAGTGAATAAACCCCTAACTAGAGACTAATTATCAATTAAGTAATTATTAACTAATAATCGCTGATCATGTATAACAGTGCAGTGTGTGTTACAGTGTGATCATGTATAACAGTGCAGTGTGTGTTACAGTGTGATCATGTATAACAGTGCAGTGTGTGTTACAGTGTGATCATGTATAACAGTGCAGTGTGTTAGTGTGATCATGTATAACAGTGCAGTGTGTTAGTGTGATCATGTATAACAGTGCAGTGTGTGTCAGTGTGATCATGTATAACAGTGCAGTGTGTGTCACAGTGTGATCATGTATAACAGTGCAGTGTGTGTCACAGTGTGATCATGTATAACAGTGCAGTGTGTTACAGTGTGATCATGTATAACAGTGCAGTGTGTGTTACAGTGTGATCATGTATAACAGTGCAGTGTGTTAGTGTACAGTCATGTATCAGTGCACAGTGCAGTGTGTGTTACAGTGTGATCATGTATAACAGTGCAGTGTGTGTTAGTGTGATCATGTATAACAGTGCAGTGTGTGTTACAGTGTGATCATGTATAACAGTGCAGTGTGTGTTACAGTGTGATCATGTATAACAGTGCAGTGTGTCACAGTGTGATCATGTATAACAGTGCAGTGTGTGTTACAGTGTGATCATGTATAACAGTGCAGTGTGTGTTACAGTGTGATCATGTATAACAGTGCAGTGTGTGTTACAGTGTGATCATGTATAACAGTGCAGTGTGTGTTACAGTGTGATCATGTATAACAGTGCAGTGTGTGTTAGTGTGATCATGTATAACAGTGCAGTGTGTGTTACAGTGTGATCATGTATAACAGTGCAGTGTGTGTTACAGTGTGATCATGTATAACAGTGCAGTGTGTGTGTGTGATCATGTATAACGGTGCAGTGTGTGTTACAGTGTGATCATGTATAACAGTGCAGTGTGTGTTACAGTGTGATCATGTATAACAGTGCAGTGTGTGTTAGTGTGATCATGTATAACAGTTCAGTGTGTGTTGCAGTGTGATCATGTATAACAGTGCAGTGTGTGTTAGTGTGATCATGTATAACAGTGCAGTGTGTGTTACAGTGTGATCATGTATAACTGTGCAGTGTGTGTTACAGTGTGATCATGTATAACTGTGCAGTGTGTGTTACAGTGTGATCATGTATAACTGTGCACAGGTATAAATGTGATTCACAGGATGAATGTCATGTCATATGCAAAGACAGTGTACAATGCACAGTGTGTTCACAGCCTGTGCATATGATTGCAACAGAGCATAGAAATAGAAATCACATTCATTTAACTAACATTGTGTGTGTAATAATCGGGAGACTTCGCTGGAAGCAGGGACCAAACCCAGATCTCTGTGGTCGTCTCCAAAGTAGAAACATGCCCTAACACGCCCTCAGTCACATGTCCTAACATGCCCTCAGTCACATGACGTCAGTCACACGCCCTCAGTCACATGTCCTAACACGCCCTCAGTCACATGTCCTAACACGCCCTCAGTCACATGACGTCAGTCACACGCCGTCAGTCACATGACCTCAGTCACAGCTAGTAAATAACACCTGAATAGCAGTGAATAAACCCCTAACTAGAGACTAATAATCAATTAAGTAATTATTAACTAATAATCGCTGATCATGTATAACAGTGCAGTGTGTGTTACAGTGTGATCATGTATAACAGTGCAGTGTGTGTTACAGTGTGATCATGTATAACAGTGCAGTATGTTACAGTGTGATCATGTATAACAGTGCAGTGTGTGTTACAGTGTGATCATGTATAACAGTGCAGTGTGTGTTAGTGTGATCATGTATAACAGTGCAGTGTGTTACAGTGTGATCATGTATAACAGTGCAGTGTGTGTTAGTGTGATCATGTATAACAGTGCAGTGTGTGTTAGTGTGATCATGTATAACAGTGCAGTGTGTTACAGTGTGATCATGTATAACAGTGCAGTGTGTTAGTGTGTGATCATGTATAACAGTGCAGTGTGTTAGTGTGTGATCATGTATAACAGTGCAGTGTGTGTCACAATGTGATCATGTATAACAGTGCAGTGTGTGTCACAGTGTGATCATGTATAACAGTGCAGTGTGTGTCAGTGTGATCATGTATAACAGTGCAGTGTGTGTGTTACAGTGTGATCATGTATAACAGTGCAGTGTGTTAGTGTGATCATGTATAACAGTGCAGTGTGTTAGTGTGTGATCATGTATAACAGTGCAGTGTGTGTCACAGTGTGATCATGTATAACAGTGCAGTGTGTGTCACAGTGTGATCATGTATAACAGTGCAGTGTGTGTCACAGTGTGATCATGTATAACAGTGCAGTGTGTGTGTTACAGTGTGATCATGTATAACAGTGCAGTGTGTTAGTGTGATCATGTATAACAGTGCAGTGTGTGTCACAGTGTGATCATTTATAACAGTGCAGTGTGTGTCACAGTGTGATCATGTATAACAGTGCAGTGTGTGTCAGAGTGATCATGTATAACAGTGCAGTGTGTGTTACAGTGTGATCATGTATAACAGTGCAGTGTGTGTTAGTGTGATCATGTATAACAGTGCAGTGTGTTACAGTGTGATCATGTATAACAGTGCAGTGTGTGAGTGTGATCATGTATAACAGTGCAGTGTGTTAGTGTGTGATCATGTATAACAGTGCAGTGTGTTAGTGTGATCATGTATAACAGTGCAGTGTGTTAGTGTGTGATCATGTATAACAGTGCAGTGTGTTAGTGTGTGATCATGTATAACAGTGCAGTGTGTTAGTGTGATCATGTATAACAGTGCAGTGCGTGTCACAGTGTGATCATGTATAACAGTGCAGTGTGTGTTACAGTGTGATCATGTATAACTGTGCAGTGTGTGTTACAGTGTGATCATGTATAACAGTGCAGTGTTACAGTGTGATCATGTATAACAGTGCAGTGTGTTACAGTGTGATCATGTATAACAGTGCAGTGTGTGAGTGTGATCATGTATAACAGTGCAGTGTGTGTGTGTGATCATGTATAACAGTGCAGTGTGTGTCACAGTGTGATCATGTATAACAGTGCAGTGTGTGAGTGTGATCATGTATAACAGTGCAGTGTGTGAGTGTGATCATGTATAACAGTGCAGTGTGTGTCACAGTGTGATCATGTATAACAGTGCAGTGTGTGAGTGTGATCATGTATAACAGTGCAGTGTGTGTTAGTGTGATCATGTATAACTGTGCAGTGTGTGTTACAGTGTGATCATGTATAACAGTGCAGTGTTACAGTGTGATCATGTATAACAGTGCAGTGTGTTACAGTGTGATCATGTATAACAGTGCAGTGTGTGAGTGTGATCATGTATAACAGTGCAGTGTGTGTCACAGTGTGATCATGTATAACAGTGCAGTGTGTGTTACAGTGTGATCATGTATAACAGTGCAGTGTGTTAGTGTGATCATGTATAACAGTGCAGTGTGTGAGTGTGATCATGTATAACAGTGCAGTGTGTGTTAGTGTGATCATGTATAACAGTGCAGTGTGTGTCACAATGTGATCATGTATAACAGTGCAGTGTGTGTTACAGTGTGATCATGTATAACAGTGCAGTGTGTGTTACAGTGTGATCATGTATAACAGTGCAGTGTGTTACAGTGTGATCATGTATAACAGTGCAGTGTGTGTCACAGTGTGATCATGTATAACAGTGCAGTGTGTGTTACAGTGTGATCATGTATAACAGTGCAGTGTGTGTCACAGTGTGATCATGTATAACAGTGCAGTGTGTTAGTGTGTGATCATGTATAACAGTGCAGTGTGTTAGTGTGATCATGTATAACAGTGCAGTGTGTTAGTGTGTGATCATGTATAACAGTGCAGTGTGTTAGTGTGATCATGTATAACAGTGCAGTGCGTGTCACAGTGTGATCATGTATAACAGTGCAGTGTGTGTTACAGTGTGATCATGTATAACTGTGCAGTGTGTGTTAGTGTGATCATGTATAACAGTGCAGTGTTACAGTGTGATCATGTATAACAGTGCAGTGTGTTACAGTGTGATCATGTATAACAGTGCAGTGTGTGAGTGTGATCATGTATAACAGTGCAGTGTGTGAGTGTGATCATGTATAACAGTGCAGTGTGTGAGTGTGATCATGTATAACAGTGCAGTGTGTGAGTGTGATCATGTATAACAGTGCAGTGTGTTACAGTGTGATCATGTATAACAGTGCAGTGTGTGAGTGTGATCATGTATAACAGTGCAGTGTGTGTCACAGTGTGATCATGTATAACAGTGCAGTGTGTGTTACAGTGTGATCATGTATAACAGTGCAGTGTTACAGTGTGATCATGTATAACAGTGCAGTGTGTGTCACAGTGTGATCATGTATAACAGTGCAGTGTGTGTTACAGTGTGATCATGTATAACAGTGCAGTGTGTGTCACAGTGTGATCATGTATAACAGTGCAGTGTGTGTCACAGTGTGATCATGTATAACAGTGCAGTGTGTTACAGTGTGATCATGTATAACAGTGCAGTGTGTGAGTGTGATCATGTATAACAGTGCAGTGTGTGTTACAGTGTGATCATGTATAACAGTGCAGTGTGTTAGTGTGATCATGTATAACAGTGCAGTGTGTGTTACAGTGTGATCATGTATAACAGTGCAGTGTGTTACAGTGTGATCATGTATAACAGTGCAGTGTGTGTTACAGTGTGATCATGTATAACAGTGCAGTGTGTGTTACAGTGTGATCATGTATAACAGTGCAGTGTGTGTTACAGTGTGATCATGTATAACAGTGCAGTGTGTGTTACAGTGTGATCATGTATAACAGTGCAGTGTGTGTTAGTGTGATCATGTATAACAGTGCAGTGTGTTACAGTGTGATCATGTATAACAGTGCAGTGTGTGTTAGTGTGATCATGTATAACAGTGCAGTGTGTGTTAGTGTGTGATCATGTATAACAGTGCAGTGTTACAGTGTGATCATGTATAACAGTGCAGTGTGTTAGTGTGATCATGTATAACGGTGCAGTGTGTGTTACAGTGTGATCATGTATAACGGTGCAGTGTGTGTTACAGTGTGATCATGTATAACAGTGCAGTGTGTGTTACAGTGTGATCATGTATAACAGTGCAGTGTGTGTTACAGTGTGATCATGTATAACAGTGCAGTGTGTGTCACAGTGTGATCATGTATAACAGTGCAGTGTGTGTTAGTGTGATCATGTATAACAGTGCAGTGTGTGTTACAGTGTGATCATGTATAACAGTGCAGTGTGTGTCACAGTGTGATCATGTATAACAGTGCAGTGTGTGTCACAGAGTGATCATGTATAACAGTGCAGTGTGTGTTACAGTGTGATCATGTATAACAGTGCAGTGTGTTAGTGTGATCATGTATAACAGTGCAGTGTGTGTTACAGTGTGATCATGTATAACAGTGCAGTGTGTGTTACAGTGTGATCATGTATAACAGTGCAGTGTGTGTTAGTGTGATCATGTATAACAGTGCAGTGTGTGTTAGTGTGATCATGTATAACAGTGCAGTGTGTGTTACAGTGTGATCATGTATAACAGTGCAGTGTGTGTTACAGTGTGATCATGTATAACAGTGCAGTGTGTGTTACAGTGTGATCATGTATAACAGTGCAGTGTGTGTTACAGTGTGATCATGTATAACAGTGCAGTGTGTGTTAGTGTGATCATGTATAACAGTGCAGTGTGTGTTACAGTGTGATCATGTATAACAGTGCAGTGTGTTACAGTGTGATCATGTATAACAGTGCAGTGTGTTACAGTGTGATCATGTATAACAGTGCAGTGTGTGTTACAGTGTGATCATGTATAACAGTGCAGTGTGTGTTAGTGTGATCATGTATAACAGTGCAGTGTGTGTTACAGTGTGATCATGTATAACAGTGCAGTGTGTGTTAGTGTGATCATGTATAACAGTGCAGTGTGTTACAGTGTGATCATGTATAACAGTGCAGTGTGTGTCACAGTGTGATCATGTATAACAGTGCAGTGTGTTACAGTGTGATCATGTATAACAGTGCAGTGTGTTACAGTGTGATCATGTATAACAGTGCAGTGTGTGTCACAGTGTGATCATGTATAACAGTGCAGTGTGTGTCAGAGTGATCATGTATAACAGTGCAGTGTGTGTTACAGTGTGATCATGTATAACAGTGCAGTGTGTGTTAGTGTGATCATGTATAACAGTGCAGTGTGTGTTAGTGTGATCATGTATAACAGTGCAGTGTGTTAGTGTGTGATCATGTATAACAGTGCAGTGTGTTAGTGTGTGATCATGTATAACAGTGCAGTGTGTTAGTGTGATCATGTATAACAGTGCAGTGTGTTAGTGTGTGATCATGTATAACAGTGCAGTGTGTTAGTGTGTGATCATGTATAACAGTGCAGTGTGTTAGTGTGATCATGTATAACAGTGCAGTGCGTGTCACAGTGTGATCATGTATAACAGTGCAGTGTGTGTTACAGTGTGATCATGTATAACTGTGCAGTGTGTGTTACAGTGTGATCATGTATAACAGTGCAGTGTGTGTCACAATGTGATCATGTATAACAGTGCAGTGTGTGTCACAGTGTGATCATGTATAACAGTGCAGTGTGTTACAGTGTGATCATGTATAACAGTGCAGTGTGTGAGTGTGATCATGTATAACAGTGCAGTGTGTGTTACAGTGTGATCATGTATAACATTGCAGTGTGTGTTAGTGTGATCATGTATAACAGTGCAGTGTGTGAGTGTGATCATGTATAACAGTGCAGTGTGTGAGTGTGATCATGTATAACAGTGCAGCGTGTGTCACAGTGTGATCACGTATAACAGTGCAGCGTGTGTCACAGTGTGATCACGTATAACAGTGCAGTGTGTGTTAGTGTGATCATGTATAACTGTGCAGTGTGTGTTACAGTGTGATCATGTATAACAGTGCAGTGTTACAGTGTGATCATGTATAACAGTGCAGTGTGTTACAGTGTGATCATGTATAACAGTGCAGTGTGTGAGTGTGATCATGTATAACAGTGCAGTGTGTGTCACAGTGTGATCATGTATAACAGTGCAGTGTTACAGTGTGATCATGTATAACAGTGCAGTGTGTTACAGTGTGATCATGTATAACAGTGCAGTGTGTGTCACAGTGTGATCATGTATAACAGTGCAGTGTGTGTTAGTGTGATCATGTATAACAGTGCAGTGTGTGTCACAATGTGATCATGTATAACAGTGCAGTGTGTGTTACAGTGTAATCATGTATAACAGTGCAGTGTGTGTTACAGTGTGATCATGTATAACAGTGCAGTGTGTTAGTGTGATCATGTATAACAGTGCAGTGTGTGTCACAGTGTGATCATGTATAACAGTGCAGTGTGTGTTACAGTGTGATCATGTATAACAGTGCAGTGTGTGTCACAGTGTGATCATGTATAACAGTGCAGTGTGTGTCACAGTGTGATCATGTATAACAGTGCAGTGTGTGTCACAGTGTGATCATGTATAACAGTGCAGTGTGTGTCACAGTGTGATCATGTATAACAGTGCAGTGTGTGTCACAGTGTGATCATGTATAACAGTGCAGTGTGTGTCACAATGTGATCATGTATAACAGTGCAGTGTGTGTTACAGTGTGATCATGTATAACAGTGCAGTGTGTGTTAGTGTGATCATGTATAACAGTGCAGTGTGTTACAGTGTGATCATGTATAACAGTGCAGTGTGTGAGTGTGATCATGTATAACAGTGCAGTGTGTGTTACATTGTGATCATGTATAACATTGCAGTGTGTGTTAGTGTGATCATGTATAACAGTGCAGTGTGTGTTACAGTGTGATCATGTATAACAGTGCAGTGTGTGAGTGTGATCATGTATAACAGTGCAGTGTGTGTTACAGTGTGATCATGTATAACAGTGCAGTGTGTGTTAGTGTGATCATGTATAACAGTGCAGTGTGTGTCACAGTGTGATCATGTATAACAGTGCAGTGTCACAGTGTGATCATGTATAACGGTGCAGTGTGTGTTACAGTGTGATCATGTATAACAGTGCAGTGTGTGTTACAGTGTGATCATGTATAACAGTGCAGTGTGTGTTAGTGTGATCATGTATAACTGTGCAGTGTGTGTTAGTGTGATCATGTATAACTGTGCAGTGTGTGTTAGTGTGATCATGTATAACAGTGCAGTGTGTGTTAGTGTGATCATGTATAACAGTGCAGTGTGTGTTAGTGTGATCATGTATAACAGTGCAGTGTGTGTTACAGTGTGATCATGTAAAACAGTGCAGTGTGTTAGTGTGTGATCATGTATAACAGTGCAGTGTGTGTTACAGTGTGATCATGTATAACAGTGCAGTGTGTGTTAGTGTGATCATGTATAACAGTGCAGTGTGTGTTACAGTGTGATCATGTATAACAGTGCAGTGTGTTAGTGTGTGATCATGTATAACAGTGCAGTGTGTTAGTGTGTGATCATGTATAACAGTGCAGTGTGTTAGTGTGTGATCATGTATAACAGTGCAGTGTGTTAGTGTGTGATCATGTATAACAGTGCAGTGTGTTAGTGTGTGATCATGTATAACAGTGCAGTGTGTTAGTGTGTGATCATGTATAACAGTGCAGTGTGTTAGTGTGTGATCATGTATAACAGTGCAGTGTGTTAGTGTGTGATCATGTATAACAGTGCAGTGTGTTACAGTGTGATCATGTATAACAGTGCAGTGTGTTACAGTGTGATCATGTATAACAGTGCAGTGTGTGTTACAGTGTGATCATGTATAACAGTGCAGTGTGTGTTACAGTGTGATCATGTATAACAGTGCAGTGTGTGTTACAGTGTGATCATGTATAACAGTGCAGTGTGTGTTACAGTGTGATCATGTATAACAGTGCAGTGTGTGTTACAGTGTGATCATGTATAACAGTGCAGTGTGTTAGTGTGTGATCATGTATAACAGTGCAGTGTGTTAGTGTGTGATCATGTATAACAGTGCAGTGTGTTAGTGTGTGATCATGTATAACAGTGCAGTGTGTTAGTGTGTGATCATGTATAACAGTGCAGTGTGTTAGTGTGTGATCATGTATAACAGTGCAGTGTGTTAGTGTGTGATCATGTATAACAGTGCAGTGTGTGTTACAGTGTGATCATGTATAACAGTGCAGTGTGTGTTACAGTGTGATCATGTATAACAGTGCAGTGTGTGTTAGTGTGATCATGTATAACAGTGCAGTGTGTGTTACAGTGTGATCATGTATAACAGTGCAGTGTGTGTTACAGTGTGATCATGTATAACAGTGCAGTGTCACAGTGTGATCATGTATAACAGTGCAGTGTGTGTTACAGTGTGATCATGTATAACAGTGCAGTGTGTGTTAGTGTGATCATGTATAACAGTGCAGTGTGTGTTACAGTGTGATCATGTATAACAGTGCAGTGTCACAGTGTGATCATGTATAACAGTGCAGTGTGTTACAGTGTGATCATGTATAACAGTGCAGTGTGTGTTACAGTGTGATCATGTATAACAGTGCAGTGTGTGTTAGTGTGATCATGTATAACAGTGCAGTGTGTGTTACAGTGTGATCATGTATAACAGTGCAGTGTGTGTTACAGTGTGATCATGTATAACAGTGCAGTGTCACAGTGTGATCATGTATAACAGTGCAGTGTGTTACAGTGTGATCATGTATAACAGTGCAGTGTGTTAGTGTGTGATCATGTATAACAGTGCAGTGTGTTACAGTGTGATCATGTATAACAGTGCAGTGTGTTACAGTGTGATCATGTATAACAGTGCAGTGTGTGTTAGTGTGATCATGTATAACAGTGCAGTGTGTGTTACAGTGTGATCATGTATAACAGTGCAGTGTGTGTTACAGTGTGATCATGTATAACAGTGCAGTGTGTGTTACAGTGTGATCATGTATAACAGTGCAGTGTGTGTTAGTGTGATCATGTATAACAGTGCAGTGTGTTAGTGTGTGATCATGTATAACAGTGCAGTGTGTTAGTGTGTGATCATGTATAACAGTGCAGTGTGTTACAGTGTGATCATGTATAACAGTGCAGTGTGTTAGTGTGTGATCATGTATAACAGTGCAGTGTGTTAGTGTGTGATCATGTATAACAGTGCAGTGTGTTAGTGTGATCATGTATAACAGTGCAGTGTGTGTTACAGTGTGATCATGTATAACAGTGCAGTGTGTGTTACAGTGTGATCATGTATAACAGTGCAGTGTGTGTCACAGTGTGATCATGTATAACAGTGCAGTGTGTGTTACAGTGTGATCATGTATAACAGTGCAGTGTGTGTTACAGTGTGATCATGTATAACAGTGCAGTGTGTGTTACAGTGTGATCATGTATAACAGTGCAGTGTGTGTTACAGTGTGATCATGTATAACAGTGCAGTGTGTGTTACAGTGTGATCATGTATAACAGTGCAGTGTGTGTTACAGTGTGATCATGTATAACAGTGCAGTGTGTGTTAGTGTGATCATGTATAACAGTGCAGTGTGTGTTACAGTGTGATCATGTATAACAGTGCAGTGTGTGTTAGTGTGATCATGTATAACAGTGCAGTGTGTGTTAGTGTGATCATGTATAACAGTGCAGTGTGTGTTAGTGTGATCATGTATAACAGTGCAGTGTGTGTTACAGTGTGATCATGTATAACAGTGCAGTGTGTGTTACAGTGTGATCATGTATAACAGTGCAGTGTGTGTTAGTGTGATCATGTATAACAGTGCAGTGTGTGTTAGTGTGATCATGTATAACAGTGCAGTGTGTGTTAGTGTGATCATGTATAACAGTGCAGTGTGTGTTACAGTGTGATCATGTATAACAGTGCAGTGTGTGTTACAGTGTGATCATGTATAACAGTGCAGTGTGTTACAGTGTGATCATGTATAACAGTGCAGTGTGTTAGTGTGATCATGTATAACAGTGCAGTGTGTGTTAGTGTGATCATGTATAACAGTGCAGTGTGTTAGTGTGATCATGTATAACAGTGCAGTGTGTTAGTGTGATCATGTATAACAGTGCAGTGTGTGTTACAGTGTGATCATGTATAACAGTGCAGTGTGTTACAGTGTGATCATGTATAACAGTGCAGTGTGTGTTACAGTGTGATCATGTATAACAGTGCAGTGTGTTACAGTGTGATCATGTATAACAGTGCAGTGTGTGTTACAGTGTGATCATGTATAACAGTGCAGTGTGTGTCACAGTGTGATCATGTATAACAGTGCAGTGTGTGTTAGTGTGATCATGTATAACAGTGCAGTGTGTGTTAGTGTGATCATGTATAACAGTGCAGTGTGTGTTACAGTGTGATCATGTATAACAGTGCAGTGTGTGTTACAGTGTGATCATGTATAACAGTGCAGTGTGTGTTACAGTGTGATCATGTATAACAGTGCAGTGTGTGTTACAGTGTGATCATGTATAACAGTGCAGTGTGTGTCACAGTGTGATCATGTATAACAGTGCAGTGTGTGTTACAGTGTGATCATGTATAACAGTGCAGTGTGTGTCACAGTGTGATCATGTATAACAGTGCAGTGTGTGTCACAGTGTGATCATGTATAACAGTGCAGTGTGTCACAGTGTGATCATGTATAACAGTGCAGTGTGTGTTACAGTGTGATCATGTATAACAGTGCAGTGTGTGTTACAGTGTGATCATGTATAACAGTGCAGTGTGTGTCACAGTGTGATCATGTATAACAGTGCAGTGTGTGTCACAGTGTGATCATGTATAACAGTGCAGTGTGTGTCACAGTGTGATCATGTATAACAGTGCAGTGTGTGTCACAGTGTGATCATGTATAACAGTGCAGTGTGTGTCACAGTGTGATCATGTATAACAGTGCAGTGTGTGTTACAGTGTGATCATGTATAACAGTGCAGTGTGTGTTAGTGTGATCATGTATAACAGTGCAGTGTGTGTTACAGTGTGATCATGTATAACAGTGCAGTGTGTGTTACAGTGTGATCATGTATAACAGTGCAGTGTGTGTTACAGTGTGATCATGTATAACAGTGCAGTGTGTGTTACAGTGTGATCATGTATAACAGTGCAGTGTGTGTTACAGTGTGATCATGTATAACAGTGCAGTGTGTGTTACAGTGTGATCATGTATAACAGTGCAGTGTGTGTTACAGTGTGATCATGTATAACAGTGCAGTGTGTGTTACAGTGTGATCATGTATAACAGTGCAGTGTGTGTTACAGTGTGATCATGTATAACAGTGCAGTGTGTGTTACAGTGTGATCATGTATAACAGTGCAGTGTGTGTTACAGTGTGATCATGTATAACAGTGCAGTGTGTGTTACAGTGTGATCATGTATAACAGTGCAGTGTGTGTTACAGTGTGATCATGTATAACAGTGCACAGGTATAAATGTGATTCACAGGATGAATGTCATGTCATATGCACAGACAGTGTACAATGCACAGTGTGTTCACAGCCTGTGCATATGATTGCAACAGAGCATAGAAATAGAAATCACATTCATTTAACTAACATTGTGTGTGTAATAATCGGGAGACTTCGCTGGAAGCAGGGACCAAACCCAGATCTCTGTGGTCGTCTCCAAAGTAGAAACATGCCCTAACACGCCCTCAGTCACATGTCCTAACACGCCCTCAGTCACATGACGTCAGTCACACGCCCTCAGTCACATGTCCTAACACGCCCTCAGTCACATGTCCTAACACGCCCTCAGTCACATGACGTCAGTCACACGCCGTCAGTCACATGACCTCAGTCACAGCTGGTAAATAACACCTGAATAGCAGTGAATAAACCCCTAACTAGACACTAATAATCAATTAAGTAATTATTAACTAATAATCGCTGCTATTAAAACTGATCAGAACTAAAGGTTGTGAAGTCTAAATGTACAAACTACAACAACATGACAGAAGTACACCCAATCAATACAGGAGCTTTCTGAACTAATAGATTTGATCAGATCATTAATCTCCAGCTTTTTTGGACAAACTCTTGCTAAAGGTCATGCATGTGCACACCGGACACGGCACGTGCTTTTGCAGCTCACGGTCTCGTGCTCGTGCCGCTGTCCGGTCAGTAACCCCTCTGTCAGAAATACACCGTCTTTCTCATGGCATATGCAGGACTAAAACCCTACATGGGGAGCAGAAGCACGGTCTTGGTGCCGGACGAGAATCAGGGATCGATCCACTAACATTAGTGTCTGTCACAGTATCTTTAGGAAGCAGAAATCTGTACATTTCTAGTGCACAAGGCGCAGTCTCTGCTACTAGCTCGTGTGTAGCTAGCCTGAACTAGCTAATGTTAGCTAAATTAGTATTAGGGAGAAACTACGTGTTAAAAGGACGATAATAAAAAAGGAGAACTAGAACAAAAACCTTAACGTGTTTTCTCATCACCTTTGTTGCCATCATCTTCACTGAACTGCTACAAATCTACACAACAACAGCAGAACTTTATAGAACAGGACTCTCCAACCTGTTTTCCTTTAAGAGCTACTTTGACTAAATGGATAATGTTTTCATTTAGATCATTAAATTAGAATTTTAAACACTTGTCAGTTTGAAGACACAAAAAATCTCTCTTACCTCAGTCTGAAAGTGTGAACCGTCTCCAAAGTAGAAATGATCAACCCTTCAGCAGTCCCACGTCACTGTTCTGATTCTGTAATGTCAGAACATTTCCATGGTAACCAGGGGCGTGGCTAGGGCTAATCCTTATCAATAGGTCTCGAGACCGGAAAGAGTTTAATCCAGCCCTGAATGTTTTATATAGCGTCAAATCCGCACCATAAATATCGTACTCGTAAAAATAAATAAAACACGTGAATCACAAGGATGCTAGTTTGTTCTTTCCAGCATGCTAGTGTTTGTTATTCCAAAAATCACGCGTAGAATTTTATGCAGATTAGGGGGCGGGATAAAAGTCCCCATTGGTCCACTGCTCAACCTACTGCCCTATCACAGCCTATCAGTAAAGGGACGTCACTGACGCGCTACTCTGCCGGTTAGTGTTTGAACCTGTCTTAATCAAGTGAGAAGATTTAATTAATCCGTTTCTTAAATGTGTGTCTATTGTAGTATCGTGTCAAACTTCCTGTTATTATGCTAAAGAGTATTTTAATGAACTGGACAAGTGTATCATTGTACAATCATTAGCATCATAGCATAACATTATTGTTGCTCAAACAGTAGAGTAGTGCGCTAACAGCACTAAGCTCATGTGTTCAGTTTCATCATGATGAAATGTAGAGCTTTAAAGTAATGTCATTCACTTTGTGTTTACTCTGATCTCTGTATTAACCCAGACTCTTAATCAGAGTCCTGTATCACCATGTCCACAGGTTCAGGTCAGCCAGATACAGGGTCAAATACAGGCTCAGGTCAGTCGGATACAGGGTCAGATACAGGCTCAGGTCAGTCAGATACAGGGTCAGATATAGGCTCAGGTCAATCAGATACAGGGTCAGATACAGGCTCAGGTCAATCAGATACAGGGTCAGATACAGGGTCAGGTCAGTCAGATACAGGCTCAGGTCAGTCAGATACAGGGTCAGATACAGGCTCAGGTCAATCAGATACAGGCTCAGATACAGGCTCAGGTCAATCAGATACAGGCTCAGGTCAATCAGATACAGGCTCAGATACAGGCTCAGGTCAGTCAGATACAGGCTCAGATCAGTCAGATATAGGGTCAGGTCAATCAGATACAGGCTCAGGTCAGTCAGATACAGCGTCAGATACAGGCTCAGGTCAGTCAGATACAGGGTCAGATACAGGCTCAGGTCAGTCAGATACAGCGTCAGATACACGCTCAGGTCAGTCAGATACAGCGTCAGATACACGCTCAGGTCAGTCAGATACAGGATCAGATACAGGCTGAGGTCAGTCAGGTACAGCGTCAGATACACGCTCAGGTCAGTTAGATACAGGGTCAGCTACAGCCTCAGATCAGTCAGATACAGGGTCAGGTCAGTCAGATACAGGGTCAGGGGCTGCAGGATCAGAGACGGACACATGCACTAATCAGGACATGGCCATTCCAGAAACCAGGAAAGATAAAAGCTTTAGTCTGAATGTTCAGGGCTGCCATTACAGCAGTGTTCTTGCTTATACAAGATCTACATGTTTGATATATAAAATACAGTTGTTGGTTTGTTTTTTTTGCATAATGTTTTTAAAGTATTTGACTCTGCACTTCTGTTTCTGCCCATTGCAGTAGTTTTATCATTTATAATAAGTTTTTTTAAGTTTTTGTAATTCTGTGTCAAGGGCTGTTACTGCTAGTTCTGTCCTATGTTGAAAAAAAGAAAGAAATAAAATAAAGTTTTATTAAAGCGGTGAGTGTTACTGTTTCATATTAAGGCCAGAGAGAGAGAGAGAGCTGTTTATTCATATTAACAATGGCTTCTTGTCAGAGTCAAGCTCAAAACAACTCTTTAAATTAGAAATGATTTCTAGACTCTTTATTTATGTCTGTGTGTTAGAGACAGATCAACATCATTATGGAGTTGCATGCCACCATAAAAGCTGCAGAAGGATTTAGGGTTAAATGCATTGCAAAATGATGCTATAAATGTAATTAAAACACATTTTTTCCACAATTTGCTGCACATAGTTTAAAACTAATAAATACAGATCTCTTCCAAAGTCTCAGGATGGGGAGTTTGGGTCAGTGTGTGTCCTAAACTGTGCCTGTGGTCACAGCATCCACTCAGTCTCTGTAAGCACAACCCCAGCACTCTGCTCCTCTAGAAAGCACCATGTCCTCCACACCTACACAAAACAACTGGGGTCATTTAACAACCATTTTAGACATATTATACCTGATTCCTTGGACAATAAGGGCATCTAACTAACGTATACATTGATATGGATTACATGTAGCTGTGTGGAATCGCCCATCTTCTCACTTGCTTAAGACTAGCGATGTGTCGTTCATTTTGAACGAATCTTTCCCATGACTCGAGAACATCGAGTCGTCTCGGGGAGTGATTTGTTCATATTGTGTTCACCGCGCATGCGCAACATCGCATAAGATCAGTAAACAGAAAAGATTAGTTCACCTTTCGAGTCTTCGGGTTCGAGTCTTTCGTTTTTGTACCGTGACATGACCGCTTTATTGGATACAGAAATGAGTTCATTCTCAACCGTCCTTACAGTTTTTTTACTTTTACTTTCATGTGATGCATTATAGCTTTTTATTTCCTACAGACTATAAATGTGTGAATATCTGTCATTATGGTTCTTTTCCATAACACTAAATGTTTTAATAAAGAGTTGGTTAATGCTTTAAACTTCATTAGGGAAAATCATTCTTTCTTTCTTTCTTTCTTTCTTTCTTTCTTTCTTTCTTTCTTTCTTTCTTTCTTTCTTTCTTTCTTTCTCTTATTTATCTACTTACTTTTTATTTTATTTTATTCATCAACTTACTGTTTATTTATTCTTTGTATTATTTATCTGAATAAACATCAGCTAACCCTGCAGTGTAGAAAATAGAAATGTATAAATTCATGCATAAATCTGAGTGTTGTTTTTAATCCATATGCAGTTATTTAATAATATAGATTGCCTGTGTAACCTACACCTTTGTAACATAGCATATTATAACAATGTACAGACTCTTGAATTGTTGTTTATTGTTTATTTTTATTCATAAAGATTTATAGCAAAGGAAATAACTATCCCAAAATGAATTTAAATAAAATCAGTGAAAACTCAAGCAAACTATAACGCCACAGAGCCTAATAGTCATTACCATTTAACTTTTGCAATATAAAGCCTAAAACAATATTGAACAACAAATTGGGCTTTTAAATTATTTAGAGATTGTCTGTGTAACATACACACTCTTGAATTATTACAAAACTGGAAGCTTGGAAAACTGGAAATTGAAGCTTTTCTGCTGCTGTCCCAGGTGGTAAATTCATGTCACAGCCAATTTAAATTTATTAAAACGTTTGTCAGGAACGGGGTTCGAATCCCACTCAGTGCAAATGAATGAAATTTTTTAACTGAGTGAAAATTGCTGCAATGCTACAAAAAAATGCTGCATACGGCTTTGTGAACTATAAGCACAAAGACAGCATGCAGTTCATGAAAGAGTTTATGTAAACACACATTTATGAATAATATATAATGAATTCTGTAAATAGAGACACAACAACAAAGAAATCAGTGTTTATCAATCAATTTATTTATTTGACATTTTTAACACTAAAGAGCAATCGAAACAAAAGACACAAAAAATGTGAAAAAACACACACCAGAGACTGCACACACACATATATACATATTATTGCAAACTTTAAACACTAATTAATTTAATACACATTAAAATAAAGACAAAATATATACAAAATATATCTAAAAATAAATACAAATTCTATCTGAAAATATATAGAAAAGTCTGTGTGTACACTACCAGTCAAAAGTTTGGACACACCTTTTAATTCAATGTTTTTTGTTTAGGGATTTATTTTCTACATCCTAGAACAATACTGGAGATTTCAAAACTATGAAATAACACACATGGACTTAAGTAATCCATATGTAACGACAACAAAAAACAGTCAGTTGTTATTTTAAGACACGAAGGTCAGGTGTTCTGGAATAGTTCTTGCAAGAACAGTATTGTCAAGTGCATTTGCAAAACCCATCAAGCACCATGATGAAACTGGCTCACATGAAGACCATCCCAGTAAAGCAAGACCAAAACTTACCTCTGCTGCAGAGGAGAAGTTCATTTAGAGTTACCAGCCTCAGAAATCACCAATTAACAGCACCTCAGATTAGAGCCGTTATGAAGGCTTTACAGAGCATCAGTAGCAGACATGTCTCAATAGCAACTGTTCAAAGGACATTATTGTGGATTTCGGCCACCTTCAGCATTGTTTTACAATGTAGAAAGAAATAAACATCAGGAAAGACCATGGAATTAGAAGGAGTGTCCAAACTTTTGACTGGTAGTGTATATGTGGACTGTTCGGACCCTGCTTTAGTTCCATCTTACAAAACCTACACGGGCGTCCGACATGGTCAAAAGTCAAAGAAGCTTTATTACCATATATAGCTGATGCAGTACACGGTGAAATGAAACAACGTTCCTCCTGAACCAGAGGTCCTATACTACAAGTATACAACTATACTACAAGGTGCATTCTTTAGAAACTAAACATACAACATAAGTGCACAGGATGACAAGACAAGACAGTGCAGACAAACAAGACACATAACGCTGACGCAAAAGAATAGTGTTTGACCGTGAGTGCAAAG
Organism: Hemibagrus wyckioides; assembly: GCF_019097595.1. Classification (NCBI taxonomy): domain Eukaryota; kingdom Metazoa; phylum Chordata; class Actinopteri; order Siluriformes; family Bagridae; genus Hemibagrus; species Hemibagrus wyckioides. The sequence continues at coordinate 86,676 of NW_026690801.1, read as the reverse complement.
AGATACAAATATTAAAGTGACGTGTACATGTGAACAAGAAATATGTGTGTGTGTGTGTTGTTCAACAGTCTGGTTGTGTGGGTCTGAATGCTTCAGTACCTCTTTCCGGATGGCAGAAGGGTGAAGAGTGTGTGTGAGGGGTGTGTGGGGTCGTCCACAATGCTGTTTGCTTTACGGATGCAGCATGTGGAGTACATGTCCATAATAGAGGGAAGAGAGACGCTGATGATCTTCTCAGCTGATGGTGAGCTTCAGGCCTCTTACGTTTCTGCAGTCTTTTCTCCTCCACCTGTTGCTTGGTAGATGCAAGTTCTCTCTGAAAGAACTCAGGTGGTATGGAGAGGGCAGCAGAAGGCACTGCAAGATACGAAATCTTGTCAGGCATTTGTGTATAAGAATATAAAAGGTTTTAAATACTCCATTCTTACATTACCTTTTACTTTTAACTTTAGTGATTAATGCACAACAGATGAGATGAGATGAGATGAGATGAGATGAGATTATTTGTGTGTATTATGATGACAGGCTTTTCCCTTCAGGGGTCGCCACAGCCAATCATCTCTCTCCACCTATCCCTATCTTCTGCATCCCCAACACTTGCACCCACTAGCTTCATATCCTCATTTATTACATCCATATACCTCCTCTTTGGCCTTCCTCTTTTCCTCCTGCCTGGCAGCTCCATGTCCAACATTCTCCTACCAATATACTCACTCTCCCTCCTCTGAACATGTCCAAACCATCTTAATCTGTCCTCACTAACTTTGTCCCCCAAACCTCCAACATGAGCTGTCCCTCTGATGTACTCATTCCTAATCCTGTCCAACCTTGTCACTCCCAAAGAGAACCTCAACATCTTCAGCTCTGCTACCTCCAGCTCTGACTCCTGTCTCTGTCTCAGTGATACTGTCTCTAAACCGTACAGCATGGCCGGTCTCACCACTGTCCTCTACACCTTCCCCTTGATTCTTGCTGAAATTTTTCTATCACACAGAACTCCCGACACCTTTCTCCACCCATTCCAACCTGCCTGCACTCGCTTCTTTACCTCTATCCCACACTCTCCATTACTCTGGACTGTTGACCCCAAGTACCTAAACTCCTGTACCTTCTTCACCTCTTCACCCTGTAATCTTACTGTTCCACTTCCCTCCCTTTCATTCACACACATGTACTCAGTCTTACTACGACCGAGTTTCATTCCTCTTCTCTCCAGCGCAAACCTCCACCTCTCCAGGTTTTCCTCCACCTGCTCCCTGCTCTCACTAGAGATCACAATGTCATCTGCAAACATCATTGTCCAAGGAGACTCCCGTCTGACCTCCTCTGATAACTGGTCCATCACCATAGCAAACAGGAAGGGGCTCAGAGCCGATCCCTGATGCAGTCCCACCTCCACTTTGAAATCCTCTGTCTGCCCTACAGCACACCTCACCACTGTCCTGCTCCTCTCATACATGTCCTGCACCACTCTGACATACTTCTCTGCTACTCCTGACTTCCTCATACAGTACCACAGCTCTTCTCTTGGCACCCTGTCATACGCTTTCTCCAAGTCTACAAACACACAGTGCAACTCTCTCTGACCATCCCTATACTTCTCCATCAACATTCTCAGAGCAAAAATTGCATCTGTTGTGCTCTTTCTGGGCATGAAGCCATACTGCTGCTCACAAATTTCCACTACCTTCCTTAACCTAGCTTCCACTACTCTTTCCCATAGCTTCATTGTATGGCTCATCAACTTTATCCCCCTATAGTTGCTGCAACTCTGCACGTCACCCTTATTCTTAAAGATCGGCACTAATACACTAATAACTTTCTGAGGCTGTGGCATTTAAGCAGCCCAGCAGGCCCAATGTGCCATAAAAACATTTCCCACACCGTTGCACCACCTCCACCAGCCTGGACTGTTTTAAATAGTAGATTATAGAAATGATTTTAAACCTCTCTTTTCTCTCTCTTGAAGTGAACATGATTGCATGTAGCCAGTTCACCTGATTGCATGTTTTGGGGAGCAGGGAGGAGGAAGAAACTGACACAAACATGATCATGTAGATCATGTAGAATGGGATTACATTTTTTTATGTGCTACAGAAATTTGGTTTTGGCAACACATTCATTTCCTGGATTAAAATTTTATATTCCTTCCCAGTCTCCTCAGTTTGGACAAATGGAGTATCTTCCTCTTATTTCCCCTTGAAACGTGGCACAAGACAGGGCTGCCCACTTTCACCTTTGCTTTTTGCATTGGTAATTGAACCCTTAGCAATTGCCATTCATACTGAACAATTGGGAGAGCTGGTACAGTTCACAAAATCTCAGAATGATTTTGCTCGCTGGTCAGCTCTCCCCATTTCTCTGGCTGATCGTTTAAACTCAGTAAAGATGAACATTTTGCCTAGATTTCTGTATTTATTTTAGTGTGTTCCAATTTTTATATCTAAAACTTTCTTTAAGACTTTAAAACAACACATCTCATCTTTTATTTGGAACAAATGACCAGCCAGAATCTGCGGGGAAATACTTTTAAAACCAAATTGCCATCTCATGTTTTCCTAACAGTAATTCCATTGTCCGGCAATTATTTGTACAGTTGTTAATTATATCTACATTGATAATATTTTTCCTAGCTTTTCTAACACAAAAATTCCCCTTTCCGTTCATGTTTTTAGATATTTTCAGTTCCAAAACTTTGTTAAAAACTAATTTCCCAACTTTTCGAATCTTCCACAAAAAATCCCATCTAGATCAAATTCTTGAAGTACCTTTAGATAAAGGTTGTTTCCAACACATTAACATATATTTTGCACTTAAAAAAAAAAAGTACTTGAGTACTTTTTACAGCGGATCAAATTGACCCGAAGATAACAGGAGGGTTAAATGATTGGAGTTTTTAGAGAAACAATAATCAGACAGAGGTCATTCTTAAAAAAGAGAGATTTGATTTGAAACCTGAACTGCTATCAGGGCCATGCTGAACACCTTCTGACCAATCCAAATCAAGTATAAATTTTAATGTCAATACTGCACATAATTATCAAATAAAAGTCTATCCAGCTGTTATGCAAAAGTCTGTAATAATGTTTCTCTTAAGCGTTTTAATTAAAATCCATATTTTGGTGTAATTTATACACATTGATTTGTCCATCATGACTTTTGGAGGCTTTATTATGTCCATTTTATAATGAAACAGCAAAAGACTTTGAAAATCATCTGTCATTTTCTGATCATGTTAAATATCAACACAACTAGACTGAAATATACAGGAAAAATATCTACTGGTTTCCTGTCAGGGTTGTGACTTTTTCTGGCCACTAGAGACCCCCACTGCCTTTTTGTTGGTTTCCAGTCTCTGTCATTATGTCTAATAGGTGTCACCTGTGCTTTGTTTAGGTTTGTGTATTTAAGTACAGAGTAATGAGAGTGTTTCTGCATGAGTGTGTGATGCAGAGAGCAGTATGGCATCCTTGGCTTATGGCTGCATGTAGACATACAGTAGGGTCTGATTGGTTTTCTTTAAAACAATTCTCCAAAGAAGAGTTGACCAAATTTTCTCTACAGTGATGTGAAAGACTCCTTGCCAGTTATCATTTATGCTTGATTGCAGTTGTTGCTGCTGAAGGTGGCATAGCCAGTTATTAGTGTGGGGGAAATTACTTTTTTACATAGGCAAACCAGGCAGGTTTGGACAGCTTTTTTCCCTTAAGAAATGATATAATTTAAAAACTGCATTTTGTATTTACTTGGGTTATCCTTGTATAAAAAATAATTTGCTTGATGAGCTGAATCATTTAAGTGTGACAAATGTGGAAAAAAAATTAGGAAGGAGCAAATTATGGTTCATTGTGACCACCTGCTGAAACAGCCCTGACCCGTCATCCACTGACACCTTTCTATCAGAACCAGCATTAACTTCAGCAAGGTGAGCAACAGTAGCTTGTCTTTGGGATCAGATCAGATGGGCCAGCCTTCGTTCCTCATGTGCATCAATGAGCCTTGGCTGCCCATGACCCTGTCTGTTCCCCACTGTTCCTTCCTTGGACCACTTTAGATACTGACCACTGCAGACCTGGAACACCCCACAAGAGCTGCGGTTTTGGAGATTCTCTGATCCAGTCGTTTAGCTGTCACAATTTGGCCCTTGTCAAGTCGCCCAAATGCCTACACTCGCCCATTTTTCTGCATCTAACACATCAACTTTGAGGACAAAATGTTCACTTACTGTCTAATATATATCCCACCCACAAAGAGGTGCCATGATAAGATAATCAGTTCAGATAATTATTCACTTCATCTGTCATATATATATATATATATGTATTAATAACATACATATAGGGATCTAGTGGAGACCACACCTCTATGGAGCAGGGCTGCAGGGCAGATTTGGCAGCAAAAGGGGGACCAACACAATATTAGGCAAGTGGTCATAATGTTATGGCATATATCAGTTTATTTATATATATATATATATATATATATATATATATATATATATATATGTATACTTTACTATTGAAAACTCATACAATATGTGTGCATGTGTAAAAATAAAAACAAGAAAAAAAGCTCAGACATTTAGAAACAGACCTTTTTTATTTATATATCTATTCGTCAGTATGAGTGAGGGGAATCACGGAGGTCTGCGCATGCGCTTGTCACGCTGCAGCGTCACGTGATCTAGTTTCTGTGGAGTGTTTACTTTTAAATCCTAAAGTGTTGCGGTTCTGAAGGTCGCAAGATTTGGATTATCTTTTGGCATTTTTGCTTCACACCTTTCGGATTTCTCTTTACTCCACTACTGGATTTGACTCCTACACCGACTCTACAGCGCAGCGATGATGAACTTCGGGGGAGGAGCCGAGCCTCAGCACCAGGATGTGGATCCCGAGCCCGGATGGAGCGGACTGTACGACCCCTGGAACGGTGAGTTACTGAGTTTCCTCTTTTTCACTTAAGTATAAAGTCTTTTAAACACCGCCTTATTACAAAAAACCGCAATCAGGAATATCGTTTTATATGATTAGATGGTTTGAGAAATTCTGTTCGGCTAATCTTTATTTGGCTAATCGTTTTACGGACACGATCAGTATGCTAAAGCTAGCGGACAAAGCGGCAGACTCCAGTGAAACGAGCAGGGAAGAAGAAAACAGTGTTCATGTTTTCAGATATGTTAACATCAGCTTTTCATAAAAGTCCCAATGTTTACTTAACGTTTGCTAAAGTTTACTAAGTCAAGCCGAGGAGAGTTAGCAAAGATTAGCTAGACGGCTAGTTAGCATGTAGCTAAGTAATTGTTTTTCAGTGTTCATAGTTTGTTTTTTTGATGGAGTGAATAGAATGAGTTAAAATGCTTATAATAACATGAAGTAACATATTATTTTAAGGATTTTTCATTGTCCGTGTTTGTCGAGTTGTTAAAGCGGAGAGAGAAAGGGGCTGTGAGGAAAGGCAGCTAGCTGAACAAAACCAATCGGTACAAATAAATGGAGCTAGTGTGGCAATGTAGAGTGCAGCTTAGGCAAAAATATCAAGCTGTTTGTTTCAGTTCTGTTCAGCAAGGCTTTGTTTCTAGCTGTCGTGAATAAAATAGTTAGGAGTAGTGTAATTTATGATAAAGGGCGAATTTTTGAGAGGAGACACGATATTTTTAAGCATTGAAATAAATGCCCAGTGTGACTAACAGTGAAGCCGTGATACTGGAAGAGCCCTGTATAACACCTATAAATGCAGCTTAAATGTAAATACTGAGTTTTTAATGCACTTTTACAGGAAGATTACAGTAATATAACTTGTGTAAATACTTCTTGTTTTGATAGTGAGGCTTTGCTGCTTTATAAAACATACACAGTGCTATTAAAATGAAGGTTTCTGCTTTCTTTTATGAGATGTTAATAGATGTGTTGCATTGTCTGTTCATCTTCTTTGACACAGGGAGTCGGAGGGAGACGTTTGTGTTTCCGCAAGATGAGCTCAACTACAACAGAGAGCTCAGCGATTACGAGGACGATGACAGCCGGCCTGCTCAGCAGAATGAAGCTGGAGATGGTGGTGAATATGAGGTTTCGACGAGGAACCCGTCCATTGATAGAAGTCCATCCCCACCGATGAGAGGCCTCTCTCCTATATGGACCCCACCCCCTGTGAGGAGCCCATCCCCTGTCAGGACCCCATCACCTGTGAGGAGCCCATCCCCTCTCAGGACCCCATCCCCTGTGAGGAGCCCACCCCCTGTCAGGAGCCCATCCCCTGTCAGGAGCCCACCCCCTGTGAGGACCCCATCCCATCTCACGACCCCATCCCCTGTGAGAAATCCATCCCTTGTCAGGACCCCACCCCCTGTGAGGAGCCCATCCCCTGTCAGGACCCCACCCCCTGTGAGGAGCCCATCCCCTGTCAGGATCCCACCCCCTGTGAGGAGCCCATCCCCTGTGAGGAGACCATCCCCTCTCAGGACCCCATCCCTTGTCAGGACCTTACCCTTGACAAGATATCATTTGCTGCCTTATTATGAAATCAGCCTCAACAACATTGTGGATGATAGGGGCTATGTTCCTGCCACAATGATGACTCCTTTCCGACGCCGGGGCATAAGGAGGAGGCGGGACGAAGAGGATGGCTATCAAGAAGCCCCTCTGAGTAGACGGCAGCGTGTGGAACCTGATGGGGATGTGGATTTCATCGGGAGGGATGTCCTAGTCCCCAGTAGGTTTGTAAGGTTTTATGTGAGTGAGATGTAACTTTAAAAAGCTCAGTCTTCACCTCATATTCATCACCTCGTATTCATGATGTAAGGTATGTATCTGTGGTAAGTATGTGTGGTAAGTATTTCACCCCTAGATTTCAGCATTAGTCTTATCCCTAGTATAATCTATAAATGTAAACCATTTTAATGATATAACTGTGGCATCATTGAAGTAGTCATGGCATCTAGTTAAAATAAAATGTCTGCTGGTTTTTGTATTTTTCATATGTATTTTGATTTTGTTAAATGTTTAGAATTTTTAGATTATTAATGTTGTTTTTTTATTGTTCTGTTGTTTTGGTGTTTGGTGTTTATTGGTGTTAAATTTGGTGTTAAATTATGCATTGCTGTAAATATGTAAATATTACATTTTTAAGATTAAGATTTTTTTAAGTTATACAAATGTAGTGTACTCCCACCCCCCAAACCCCCCTCTCTTCCCCTTCTAAACCCCCTAAACACCCCCACCAGCAAGTTTAGAGATTATTAAGATATTTATACCACAGCGATTTGTTTTTGTTTTATTTATTAAACATTAATGTTAAATAAGCATTTCATAAAAAATTGTCACAACACTTTATTAAACGATAATCAGTTTTTAAATTCATTCATAGTCTCTGATTATGTCTGGCATACACGTCCCTGTGAATGCACTTTTATTATGGAAATAATTAATATTAATCTTAACATATAATAAATGCTGCTAAAATAATGCTAAGTAAGGAATCGTACTAAAATATTTTAAAATTATGCACACCTTATTTCAATTAGATTCGGGCATTTCGTTGTGGTATAAAACATATTATCTGTAATAAGTTTATAGTTCATCATTGCTTGTAAATAGTTCTAAATAGTTAATAAATTATTTATTTGTTCAATACTCGTGTCTCAAGTGTCTTCTTTTTTTTTTATAACACGTCATAAGCATTTCTCATTTATTTCTCATATAATTACACTGTAGAAATTCTCCCTCAGCTGGAACCTTGGTGTTCAGAAGTAATTACACTGTTTTTCTCTCACAAGCAAATACTTTCTAGCCAACAGTCTAAACCTGTTAAATCTGTATAACTAATGATCTGGTGTTGTTGTAATGTCAAATAAACTGATAACAAGTGAAGCACAAGATATGATTTTAATTGTACATGTTCAAGTTAATTCACAAAGGTGATCAAGTGATTAGTTCATAGATGAGACTTAGGAACTAACGCACCATGAGGAAGAAACTTCAGAGTTCAAAGCAGCATCAGCTCTAAATATGGAGGAAAAGCTGTCAGAGAGATGCTGTGGTCAGATAGACACCAGGGTTTGGATAACAAGTTTGCATTTCCTTACAACTCTTAATAATTATCCACAACACTTCTTTTTTTCTTTCACACAGATTTTGTTTTACATTATGCGTTATTTTTATTTTAGATTATGCATTATTAAAAACAAACTGGTCCATCTGTGGTGAAAAACACTGGTAGCTGTGGTTGCTAGAACTTTCCAAAAATGATTGTTACTGTTTATATATATATATACAGTATATCACTCATGGGATCAATAAAGTCTATCTATCTATCTATCTATCTATCTATCTATCTATCTATCTATCTATCTATCTATCTATCTATCTATCTATCTATCGTGTTTCTATTCTCTTGTATCATTATTCTTTTATTATTATAAAAGTTCAATAAACAGGTTCAGCAAAAGAAAAAAAAAACAGAAAATGACTGAAATAAAGGAATGAAAGTTACATAGTGTTATTGGAATCTCCTTCAGTATATGTTAAACATTCTCCTTACAGAAAGTTTCAGCATTACAGTAGTTCTATGTATTCAGTATTTCTTTACATCACTGCATTTAAAAAGTATAAATTTTAATGTCAATACTGCACATAATTCTCAAATAAAAGTCTATCCAGCTGTTATGCAGAAGTCTGTAATAATGTTTCTCTTAAGCGTTTTAATATTTTGGTGTGATTTATACACATGGGTTTGTACATCATGACTATTGGACGCTTTATTATGTCCATTTTATGATGAAACAGCAAAAGAGTTTGAAAATCATTTGTCATTTTCTGATCATGATAAATATCAACACAACTAGACTGAAATATACAGGTAAGATATCTACTGGTTTCCTGTCAGGGTTGTGGACTGTTTTCTGGCCACTAGAGACCCCCACTGCCTTTTTGTTGGTTTCCAGTCTCTGTCATTATGTCTAATAGGTGTCACCTGTGCTTTGTTTAGGTTTGTGTATTTAAGTCACGTGCTTGATTCACAAGTAAGGGAGGAATAATTATTTCAAATAATGGCTCTATAATTTATCGCTTGTTATAATACTACTTCAAAACAGATCAAATAAATAAATAAATAATACAATGCAGATATTATATTTCTCTGATCCACCAGTGTGTCTCCACATCCTTATTTGACAAGAAAAAAGGCCATTATATATTTACACCACACTGTCTGGGAGCCAAAGTCAAAACATTGCATGCAAAGGACTGGCTTACATGGAAATCTGGTGACCAGCTAGAAGGGAAGATGCTTCCCTTCTTCATAATCTTCATGAATGTGTCCTTTGAGTGGTACAAATCATGGACTGGCTGCGTTCATATTCTATTCAGTTCAATTCAATTCATTTTTTTTGTATAGCACTTTTAACAATGAACATTGTCTCAAAGCAGATTTATAGAACATAAGAAACAAAAAACATAGTGTAAAAAGTCCTAGATGTTAGACAAAATCATCCCTAGTGAGTAAGACTGTGGAGACATGTGGCAAGGAAAAACTCCCTTAGATGGTATGAGGAAGAAACCTTGGGAGGAACCAGACTCTAAAGGGAACCCATCCTCATTTGGGTGACACCGGAGAGTGTGATTATAAATTATTCTAATCACCGAAGAGTGTGATATGAACAATGTCCTTTCTGCAGTTATGTACAGTCTACAGTGTGATGTAGAATGTTAGTGTGTGTATTAATTAGGAGGTTGTTGTCGTCCTCAAAGTCCACATAGGGCTGGCAGCGTTGCTTTGATATACCCAAATCCTCACGAAGCAGAATCCAGCTGAGGTTGGTCCATCTCTGGATGCCTCAGGATCCTCGCAGGGTTGGCCTCTGTCTACTGGAGCTGGCACAATCTCCAGATGCCTCGGGATGGGTAAAAAAAGGAACAGGTGGAAAGGAATTAGCATTCGTAATACTAGCAGGACTAGATGATAATGTGCATTTGATCAGATGTACTGGAGTACAAGGTTATTGGGTGTGTTATGTGTATGCCAGGCTAAAGAGATATGTCTTTAATCTACTTTTAAATTGGGAGAATGTGTCTGAGCCCCAAACACTGTCAGGAAGACTACTCCAAAATTTGGGAGCTGAATACGAAAACGCTCTACCTTCTTTTGTAGACTTTAATATTCTGGGAACTACCAGAAGTCCAGAGTTTTGTGATCTTGAAGAGCGTGGTGGATTGTAGCATGTCAGAAGACTGGTTAGATACGTGGGAGCTAAACCATTTAGAGCCTTGTATGTAAGTAGTGCTAGTTTGTAATCAATTCTAGACTTAACAGGTAGCCAGTGCAGGGATAATAATATTGGGGTTTTATGATCATATTTTCTTGATCTGGTAAGAACTCTGGCAGCTGCATTCTTCAAACTTGTTTATTGAAGATGCAGGACAACCACCTAGTAATGCATTACAATAGTCCAGTCTGGAGGTCATGAATGCATGAACTAGCTTTTCTGCATCAGATACAGATAAAATGTTCCTAAGCTTGACAATATTTCTAAGGTGGAAGGCTGTTTTAGTAATAGTGGAAATATGATTTTCAAAGGACAAGTTGCTGTCTAATATTACACCCAGGTCTCTCACTGCTGAGCTAGCCATAACAGTACATCCTTCTAAATGCAAGCTAAATTCTAATGGAGGGTAATGTAACTTCAAACAGGCTTCTTCAAGGTGAGTTGTTTTATTATGGTTTGACATAATAGGCTTGCTTAGTCATATCCATGGTCTCTGCTATTTGTGTCCCTAAATTAGTGTTAGAGTGAATGAGTACAAAGGTTACTGTGAAGACAGAAGAGAGAAAGGAGAAATGTGAAAAGAACTCCACACAAATCTCATGCTTACTCTCCCCATCTGGGAAGCATCCGATCTTGAATGGGAAAAAACATGTATTGTGGAGCTGCATCTGTAATATGTATATAAAATGGGACATTGATATATTGTAGAAAGTATTCAAAACCGTTCGTTTCCTTGTTTTTTAATAGGTTACTCCCTTATTCTGAAATTAAATAAATTCTCCAAAAAACACCATAACAAAAAGTATAGTTTTTCACATACTGTATGAGTGTAACTTATAAGTATATGTTTTGTAACTGTTTCACATTTCTCTTCATTCCTCCTCCCAGTCCCTGCTATGTACAAACATCCCACTGTGTTATTAGGGGTTACAACCGGCCAGATGATGAGCAGTGCCTTGTTTCCTCCAGAGGTATGAATATCAGTACCTATAAATGTCATCTACACCTCTATTAGTTCATTAGTAGCTGCTGAGAATATGCTCCTTGTAAGGTTGTGACTGAAATGTTGTGCGGTCTGTGTCTTATTATTTTGCATGTTTATATTTGCAGCCTGGCTAGCTAAGCATTTAACTCACTGGTTCGTGTGAGTTTTCCTTCACATCAGGACAATTGTATATAAAGAGTTCCCAGTATCTTAAACTCTAAAGGTGAATAGAGTGTTGTTGTTGTTGCTTGTAGATTGAACTAAATGTAAAAGAAGACATGATAGAAGACTGGTGATAAACCAAGCTAAACATTAGTTGATGAATGGATGAATAGCTTGTAGCTGCCTTTAGCACTATAGGTGTTCAGAGTACTGTGACATTTGCATGAAAGTAATATAATAAAAAAAATGTATAAAATCATATCCATTTCATTTCATCGCGTTTCATCAAATGGTTGTTTTAGTGCAATGAACAAAGCAGACATGTACACTAATACATTTACATATATACATGTGACTTAATTGTTATGTCTAAAGTCAGGATATTGGTCATATTCAAAAAATGATCAGTTAATTACTCTGAAGACAAATATGATACTAATGATCCTAATTGCTAATTTCTAATTTTTAGATCAGATGTCAGAACTTTTACCTGAAAAGTATTAAAATATATCAATGGTTGTCAATTGGACTATCAGTGTCATGGTGCAAAATGCAAACAAATTCTTATGGGATTTTTTTAAGTACAGAGTGTATCAGTATTTCATGAATGAATGAATGAACTAATTTCTTTATCTTCCTGTTAAACTCATCTGTATCATAAATGGCATGTGGAATAAACAGTGACTTTTCTGCCTGATGCATTGTTCAGACTGGGTGGAATTTGATGCCCATCATTGTGTTGTGGCCTCGAGTGTCAAGTTTTAAATGGTGATTGGATGTTGGAGGATTATTGAGCATTCTGCAGCTGTCAGTGACTGTCTTACCATTATAATGAAAAGGTACAGTGCATTCAGAAAGTAAACAGACCCCTTGATTTTTCACTCATTTTATAACGTTACAGTCATACTCTAAAATGGATTGAACTCATAAACAGGTTTTCATAAGGTTTTGGAATAACACATTTAAGTAGGTAAGTTAATTAAAGAAAGTTAATTATCTGTGGTGCTAAAATTATAGCTTAGGTACATGTGATTTCCACTGATCACACTTGAGATTTTTCTAAAACATCATTAACAGTCATAGCAAAAAAAAACCTTGTAGACCTAAGAGGCAAGATTCTGCTGAGACACAGATCTGAGTATTTTCATCATCTTTGAAGGTCCCTGTGACTTAAATACACAAACCTAAACAAAGCACAGGTGACACCTATTAGACATAATGACAGAGACTGGAAACCAACAAAAAGGCAGTGGGGGTCTCTAGTGGCCAGAAAACAGTCCACAACCCTGACAGGAAACCAGTAGATATCTTACCTGTATATTTCAGTCTAGTTGTGTTGATATTTATCATGATCAGAAAATGACAGATGATTTTCAAATTCTTTTGCTGTTTCATCATAAAATGGACATAATAAAGCGTCCAAGTCATGATGTACAAACCCATGTGTATAAATCACACCAAACTATAGATTTTAATTAAAACGCTTAAGAGAAACATTATTACAGACTTCTGCATAACAGCTGGATAGACTTTTATTTGAGAATTATGTGTAGTATTGACATTAAAATTTATACTTTTTAAATGCAGTGATATAATGTAATGTTTAAATGCAGTGATGTAAAGAAATACTGAATACATAGAACTACTGTAATGCTGAAACTTTCTGTAAGGAGAATGTTTAACATATACTGAAGGAGATTCCAATAACACTATGTAACTTTCATTCCTTTATTTCAGTCATTTTCTGTTTTTTTTCCTTTTGCGGAACCTGTTTATTGAACTTTTATAATAATAAAAGAATAATGATACAAGAGAATAGAAACACGATAGATAGATAGATAGATAGATAGATAGATAGATAGATAGATAGACTTTATTGATCCCATGAGTGATATACTGTATATATATATATAAACAGTAACAATCATTTTTGGAAAGTTCTAGCAACCACAGCTACCAGTGTTTTTCACCACAGATGGACCAGTTTGTTTTTAATAATGCATAATCTAAAATAAAAATAACGCATAATGTAAAACAAAATCTGTGTGAAAGAAAAAAAGAAGTGTTGTGGATAATTATTAAGAGTTGTAAGGAAATGCAAACTTTCAAAAAAACAAAACAAAAAAAAAATGGTGACCTGGTCAATTTGGCATGCGGAAAGAATAAGTTTATAATAAATGGGAGGTAAATACAAGGGTTGAGCCTTACCTTAAACATTTTAAATGTAGAAATAGAGGAGATCAGCCTGTATAGAGTAGACAATACATCGATTTTATCTAAAGGTACTTCAAGAATTTGATCTAGATGGGATTTTTGTGGAAGATTCGAAAAGTTGGGAAATGACTTTTTTACAAAGTTTTGGAACTGAAAATATCTAAAAACATGAATGGAAGGGGGAATTTTTGTGTTAGAAAAGCTAGGAAAAATATTATCAATGTAGATATCATTGACAACTGTACAAATAATTGCCGGACAATGGAATTACTGTTAGGAAAACGTGAGATGGCAGTAAGAGGACCACACAGTAGTGCAGCTGGTCAGGATGGTGAGACTGGGGAGCAAGAACCCTCTTCAGTACTGACTCAATCTGGGACCCAATCACAGAGTCTGAAATGACTCTGAAACCAGAACAGTGTAGATTGTATATTTGTCACCCAGTTGTAAAATAAGAAATTTTGAAGGGCAATTTGGTTTTTAAAGTATTTCCCCACGGATTCTGGCTGGTCATTTGTTCCAAATAAAAGATGAGATGTGTTGTTTTAAAGTCTTAAAGAAAGTTTTAGATATAAAAATTGGAACACACTGAAATAAATACAGAAATCTAGGCAAAATGTTCATCTTTACTGAGTTTAAACAACCAGCCAGAGAAATGGGGAGAGCTGACCAGCGAGCAAAATCATTCTGAGATTTTGTGAACTGTACCAGCTCTCCCAATTGTTCAGTATGAATGGCAATTGCTAAGGGTTCAATTACCAATGCAAAAAGCAAAGGTGAAAGTGGGCAGCCCTGTCTTGTGCCGCGTTTCAAGGGGAAATAAGAGGAAGATACTCCATTTGTCCAAACTGAGGAGACTGGGAAGGAATATAAAATTTTAATCCAGGAAATGAATGTGTTGCCAAAACCAAATTTCTGTAGCACATAAAAAAATGTAATCCCATTCTACATGATCTACATGATCATGTTTGTGTCAGTTTCTTCCTCCTCCCTGCTCCCCAAAACATGCAATCAGGTGAACTGGCTACATGCAATCATGTTCACTTCAAGAGAGAGAAAAGAGAGGTTTAAAATCATTTCTATAATCTACTATTTAAAACAGTCCAGGCTGGTGGAGGTGGTGCAACGGTGTGGGAAATGTTTTTATGGCACATTGGGCCTGCTGGGCTGCTTAAATGCCACAGCCTCAGAAAGTTAAAGTTGTCTCAAACTGGTTTCATGAGCATGGCAATGAGTTCAGGGTTCTTTATTGGTTTTTAGTCACCAGATCTGAATCCAGTAGAATGTGGACTTGGATGTAGTAGAACAGGAGATTCACAGCATGCACCTGAAGGACCTGCAGGAATTACATGATGCAGTCACATCAACATGGAACAGAATCTACCATGGAAGGCTGTTTTGAGAGCAAAGAGAAACCCTACCCATTTGTAGTATAGGGTACTACACACAACGAGTGTATTTTGACAGTTGATGTTCTTTGTGTATTTACAGTAGCACTGGGAGATCTACAGGCTGCACCTGCATAATGGCACCGTGTCTCAACAGCAGACACATGTGCCAAACGTGACCCTGGGTGATGATGTCACTTTGGGCGGGTCTCAGCCTGGGAGCCTTGCAGTGTCCAATCAGCATCAGCAGATACAGTGGTAAAGTCTGAGGAATATGTAGGATGTGGTCAGAACGTATTTTTTTTAAAAAGTATAGTTAAAAAAAAAAGTTTAAAAAACTATAATTTAAAGTAGACTTTAAAAATTATAGTCAATGTGAAAATCTTTACTAAAAGAGGAATCCATCCAAAATGTACTCAAGTCTCAAATTAAAGTAAAAAAAACACTAAAAAAAAGGTTTTAAAATTACACTGGGGGCAGTACGGTGGCCTAGTGGTTAGCACTGTTTTCTCACTACAAGAAGATCCAGGGGTCATTCTGTGTGGAGTTTGTATGTTCTCCCTGTGCTTGTGTGGGTTTACTCTGGTTTCCTCCCAATAATGTCCTGTTTGGTATTACTTCTGTGTTTTCTTTTGTTTGGGAAGTTGTTTGTGTCTTCTGTCTAGGAAGAAGCCTAATTGGTTCCCCCAGTGTCCATGCAACCTATAAGAAGTCTCCTTCATCACTTCCTCTCTTCAGCCTTGTGCTCACTTGCTGTGTTTGCTCTGTCCTGTGCTGCCTTTCTGTATTTGCCCTGCCTTGTCTAATAGCTATCTAGGTATATGCTAAGACAGCGTGTGTTTGTTTGAATGTTTGAGGGTAAGGAACCGACTGTTTGCTAATGTGATTAGCTCAACTCTTTATAGTACGGCCTGCTGCCTGTTTTCAGGCCTTGACTCTGGATTTCCCTGTTGTAAAATTGTTCTTAATACTGTACATAGTTCTACAAGGGATTTTGGGGATGTAGGGAGACTTATGCCATTTTCTTTACTGGATCCTTTCATTGATTGTTTTGGATAGGGAGTTAGGGAAGGAACTTGTCTTTTATATTTATTTTTGTTTTGTGAAGCAGGGTATTTAGATCCTGGACGGTTGTGGGTTTTTGTTTGTTATTTTGGCCTTGCCGGCTTCCGAAGCTACACTCCCCCGTAGTACTCTAAACCCCTAGGTTTTCATTAAAATGCCACTTTAATGCCTTTTTTCCACACTGTCCTGTGTCATCGACTCTTTCTTGTTTCGCCTTTACCCTAGACGGGGTGTAACATGAAATTGGGGGCTCATCCGGGATCTGAGCCTGGGACCTCTCGCAATGAAGCGAGAATCATACTCCTAGACCAATGACAGTCTAATCACATGTACAATAGGCTGACTGGTAATTCTAAATAGGAGTAATTAGGCAATTCTTAAATCCTCATACAGTAGGTGTGAGTGTGTGTGGTTGTCTGTCTATATGTGGCCCTGCGATGGACTGGTGACCTGTCCAGGGTCTACCCCTGCCTTTCAGTGTGTGCTAAGATAGGCTCCAGCAGATCCCCGTGACCCCAATTAAGAATAAAGCAGGTTTAGAAAATGGATGGATGGATGTTTACGATAGGTCTTAGTGACATGAGTTTTGAATATTGTGACACGAGATTATTGTGAGGAGAGAAGAGGGAGGTTTCAGATATTTTCATTTACATTTCTGGCATTTGGCAGATGCCCTTATCCAGAGCAACATTTTATCTCATTTTAGACAACTGAGAAATTGAAGGTTAAGGGCCTTGCTCAGGGGTTCATGAGTAGCAGCTTCATGGACCTGGGATTTGAACTCACAACCTTCCGACCAGTAGTCCAACTTCTTTTCAGTGATTTTTATCTCACTAGATGGACACACGCATGGCACTGTGCTGGACGACACCCAGGATGAGTAGGTGGAGGCAGCGGAGATGGCCATCAAGCAGCTAAATGAAAAACTGTTAAACAACTGCAAAGTGAGACAAGTGTAGAGGGGCAGACAAGTGTAGAGAGGCAGACTGGGCTCAGTCAGAAGACTGAGCAGGTAAACACATGTGTACACACACACAAAAGGAATGCTAACTCTGCCTCTTCTGCTCCAGGGTCTGAATCTCTACATTAAGAACGTGGATGAGAACCTGGGTTATGAGGGTCCGCGCTTGTTCTTTGTGCAATTTGGAATAATCAAAAACATAAAGGTGATGATAGAGAACGGCCGCTCTGGGGGGTTCGGCTCCGTGAATGAGGTCATGGTTTCCTTGCTTGTCAGAGAATGCAGAGGATGCAGTTTTATATTCCTCAGAAACTCTGCCAGCCCATGTTGCCTCCCTGCCTAATGAAGAACTTCGTTCCTGAGGTAGGCATTACACTTCTGCCCCAAATTTCCACAAGAGGCTATTGCTAGATAGACAGCAACACCACCTGTGATCAGGGAGAACAGATGAAATAACGTCTGTGATACAGACACCAAGCCAGAAGTTGGAGCCCCATCCGGATCTGATGTGGAAGTGCAACATCCAGCTGTGGACAGACGTCATTTTCTCCTGCACTTCTCTTTTAGGAAACCCTGAAGATGATATTTTGCAATCATGCAAAAACATCAGCAAGATTAAGAAAAAAAACAATAAAAACGATCAGGAAAAATGAATGAATAAGCCCCACACCCTCCAATAATAATTTCATATTATGATTGGCATTTTAATTAAAATTTAAAAAGAACCTTTTGTGTACATTTATTTATTTATGACTTAAGAGTGTTTGAATCTTATAATCTAATAAATCTAACATTCTAAAAAGTTAGATTAGAAAAAAATCTAAATAAAAATATTTAAGGTATTAATTATACCTTAAATATAGAATAGTAATAATAGGAATTAATGGGGGTTTATATTCATGAAAGAAAGTCTGTGAGGAAAATTTTCAAAAAGACAACAACAAATTAACACCACAGAGTGAAAACTTCTTTCTATTAAGAGGATCAAGATGTAAATGTAAGTTACATAAAGAACAAAGCTCCTGCTGTTGCAGGGATTCTAGCATTAACTGCTCTGCTTCATCCAGACACAATCTCACTGGCAATGTTTTACTTACCTGCTGCTCAGGATTGCTAAGGCTTCAGGAAATATTCTTCAAATCATGTCTTTAAAAATCTGAGAATAATTTCTCTAATTGACCAGTAGCATGCTAGTTTTGTCAGAAATCTAAAACAATCTTAATAACAAAAACTCAATCATCTTCAGCTTTAAATCTTAGCATAAACTCATTTGCTGAATAAATGAAATAAACAATTTGAAATGAAATATTGGTCATTATTGTTACTTTATTAAATAACACGTCTACTGAGGTCAGGCTTGTCCAAAATCTGACCCTATGGTCAAATGCATCCTGTTTACAGATGTCAACTTACATGTCACTTAAATATTCAGTTCTTTCAGGCCTTCACAAAGTTTTTGTGATTGTTGTGGCCAAAAATGTCAAATGTCAAAATTTGTGATGTTTTTCTGCTTTTTTGCAGAAAAAAGTTGAATTGAATTTTAAACTCCTACCAATGAAGACACAAAAATATGTAATTTCTTTCTATGGAATCTGCACCCATGTTTCGACATGAAAGCTTTGTCTGAACGTGTGGAAAACTGTGTCTATCTATCTAATTGTGATGAACTCCTACAGGCAGAAGGTGTAGAATCCATAAGTGGTAGTTTATTAAATCCACATCAGTAGGCAAAAATCTGAGTCAAAATAAACAGGCAGAGTAATCAAAAAATTTAGCAAAGACAGTCAGTGCAGAAACGGTACAAGGACACAAAACCACAGAGCAGAATCGAGAACAAACTCAGCAAGGGTCATACTTGTGAATTAATAGTAAATACAATGGAGAGACTCGGTATGTCATGACTGTAAATAATACTTTGCGTAGAGCTTCTGAAAATGCTGGCTTAAGAAGTGCTAATGGTAGGAAATATTAGTCAAATCTGTGGTGTGGGGACATTTCGGATTTGTTGTTGACTATGATGCCGATAAAACAAAAACTTAAAGTCTTTCAGTTAACAACAAATTCATTACTTAATTTTGGATTGAGAGTGCAGAGAGTGTATTCCTGATGAGTGGTTCTGTGGAGACTGTGATGTCCTGCATCACAAAAAAC
The DNA here is from genome assembly GCF_019097595.1 of Hemibagrus wyckioides. Classification (NCBI taxonomy): domain Eukaryota; kingdom Metazoa; phylum Chordata; class Actinopteri; order Siluriformes; family Bagridae; genus Hemibagrus; species Hemibagrus wyckioides. The sequence goes on along the minus strand of NW_026690801.1, from coordinate 67,492 downwards.
AGCCTCTCCACAATAGGAATAGTGAGATTGATGGGTTTTTCAAAGCCATTTCTCCATCCACTCACAGCATCAGAAGTGAGGATGGCTATAGTACCCATGAACAAGGTATGATCTTATGAAACCCTGAGTGTTGCAGTTCATTTATACCTGCAGTTACAATAAATTTAGGTGATTTGTTGTCTTTGTTCTTGACAGCTTGCCTTTTGCCAACCGTGAAAGTGTCAGACTGCTCCTGTGGAGGCACTAACTTCATTATGTCACCATCTATACTCACTAGTATCTGTCTGTCTGTCCGCCTTTGTAATGATCCATTTAAATATGAATCAATATCAGAAATTTTAATTAAAGATCCTCACCAACTTCACACCAGTTTCTCTTGCCCGCAGTAAGGTGTCCATTTTATCCACCTACAAACGTACACACACACACACACACACACACACATGAGGACTGAGGGAGTAGTGGGTGGGGCTTTGTTTTCCAAATGACCAAAGCTAACATGTCAAAGATATTTACGAATCTGATATGAAACACTTGCCATGTTGCTTGAATGTATATTTCTTGACTGTGTGTGTGTGTGTGTGTGTGTGTGTGGACACTTACCTTGGCTTGCAAGTGCTCGGGATCACTAATCATGTTCATGATCTTGAAATTGTTTTCTCCTTGCACAAGCATCAGAGTGATTTGTTTTGCATCATCTGCTACCAGTGGAAGCAAGTAATCATCTGCAAAGAGAGAGAGAAAGTGTGTGAGGTGTGTGAAAGAGTGAGAGAGAACAGAAACAGAGGCATCTGATCAGGTAGCATGGGTGGTGGGGCTCAGACTCTCTATGAACTGATATCAAGTACTAAAAACAAATGCAGTTGAAAGCAGAAGTTTGTAGATGTTTTCAGTGGACATGTGATGATAAAAGTGGAATAAAATGCTAAGCTGGAGAGCAGGAGTGTATACGAGCCGGATGTGTGTGTGTGTGTGTGTGTGTGTGTGTGTGTGAAATTCACAGGCCATCGTGATCTGGTCATCTAAATCTGCTGACTCCAACATATAGATCGTCAGCCTCTTCTGGGGTGGTGGAAATTTAGGTACATCCTGGGAACACAGGATATTATTATTATTATTATTAATAATAATAATAATAATAATAATAATAATAATATTACTACACAATATAATAATCACACAATTAGATTAGTACCATAATCATTCATACACTATCTTTAGCATGTAATATTAAGCATGCAGAATATTGTTATTGTTGTGTGTGTGTGTGTGCTTTTTGTTGTGTTTTGGACCTGAAGTGGAGCCGGAACTCTGATTTCTGAGACAGCTTCCAGAGTTTCCTCTGGGGCAGCTGTCTCAGTAGCTTCCACTGGTGCAGTTGCTTCTACTGCTTCCACCCTGTCATCTGAGGCCACTGTCTTCACTGCTTCCACAGATCCCTCTGAGGCAGCTGTCTCAACAGATTCCTCAGAGTTCTCTGGGCCAGCAGTTTCAACAGCTTCCACATTGTTTACTGGGGCAGGGGATCCAGCGGCTTGGACCATCTGTGAGGCAGCAGTGTAGACAATCTGGCTGATGTCCTCTGAGGCAGATGCCTTGGTGCTTTGGACAGTGTCCTTTGTGCAAGGTGTCTTAAGGGTGCTCCTTTTGAACCAGGGAGGCAGCACTGGTTGGCGCAGTTTTGGTGGTACGTTGTACAGAAATGGTGGGGCTCTACGCAGGCACTTTCTGTGGATGGTGTGGTCAATCTTCTTGATAAATTTGCGTGCCTCGACCTTGGGCTCCTCAGCCTTGTGTGCCTCCACCTTGGGCTCCTCGGCCCTGCGTGCCTCCACCTTGGCCTCCTCGGCCCTGCGCACCTCCACCTTGGGCTCCTCCCAAGACCTGAAGTACTCGATGGTGCTGTAACACAACAGAGAAGCTGCACTTAGAATCTAAACCCTGCTGTTAAAAGTTATGTCCTCGACAGCAAAATTACCACCAGATGTTGACTGAAATACCCTCATAAGACCAAACAAATCTCTGTTTCGACAATATAAAGAGTTCAATGCAATTAGTTTAAAAAAGAATGTAAAAAATCCTGACATTTGAACCCTGGCTGGTAAAAAGACACTAATTTACATGTGACTTACACTTGGCGGTCGTTCAGGAGTTTTCCGTTCAGCCGTTCCGCCGCCTCCGCTGACTCGTACTGAACGTACCCGAAACCTTTTGATTCCACAACCTTCAGGAGAAACACAGTGTGTCAACACACAACAACACACTAATCATGAAACACAGATATTCAGCTATTCAGATATATATATTCATATATAACGGCTCAAAGCTCGAACCTTGCATGACATGATCCTCCCGAACACAGAGAAAGTGTCAAACAGGGAGGTGCAGTCAATGGACCAATCAAGGTTCCTGATGAATATGTTCCCTCCCTTGATGGGCTTGGCGGTGGGTTCCCAGTTTGACCACATGACACGCATGGGTCTCTCCAGGAGGATTTCAAAACTGAACATGTCAATGGCTCTCTCAGCTGAGGGAACAGAAATAAACCATTCATTTTTAATTAAAGTCTATTATAGTCTATATATAACTCATCCAAATATCTTTTCATATCTTTTTAGTACCATTTAAAACATGACCATATCCATATAGTAAAACTATAAAATACTACAGAAGTTACACATGTAGCCTTAAATCTGCTGCAAAAACAGGTAAGAAACAGTGTAGAAAAAAGAAAAGGTTTGTTTTACCGTCATCTCGATAGCGAAAGTTGACGTACGCGTATCCGAGAAGAGAGCCGGTCTCCCTGTCCCTGCAAATGTGGACAGATTGGACGTGTCCTGCAGGTCTAAATCTATTAGAAAGTATCACCTCTGATACTTCAGGGTGAAGATCTTTCACAAACAGTGCAGCCATTGTATAAAACAGTTAAAAGTGGTGGAATACTGCTAAACGCTGTAAAATACTGCTAAATGGTGTAAAATCGCTGCTACACAAGGGGCACTGTTTCTCTGTCGATAGCTAAAGGTGGTCTGAGGATGGTTGCTATGTACGTCGTCAGGTGATGTTCTGAACAGAATTCAGAATTCTACATGATGCCAATTGGTCACATGACCTCATGACATCATGTAAGCAGTTAACATTAAGCAGTTAAGTTCCAAACCCCAATAATGAATCCAATTCAAAATGGCTTTTAATATTAATATAGACACACTGTATAGGCCTGGACAGGAAAGAGGCTGAGCTGCAATTAATCCCCAAAAAACATTCACTGACTATATTTTCAATGCATAGATATTAACCTAACGTAAACACTACTCTTTCAAGCTGCATTTAAACTGCATTTTGGAAGGTCAAACTCCAGGACACCATTGAAGGTCACTATATGGAGAAAAATCTGAAATGTTTTCTTAAAAAAACATCATTTCTTTAATGAAGAAAGAAAGACATGAACATCTTGGATGACCAGGGGGTGAGGAAATTATCAGTAGATTTTTGTTCTGGAAGTGAACTTCTCCTTTAAAGGATCTGCTGCTAACATCTTGGTGCCAGATACCACAGAACACCTTCAGGGATCTAGTAGAGTCCATGCCTTGACGGGTCAGGGCTGTTTTGGCAGCAAAAGGATGACCAAAACAATATTAGGCAGGTGGTCATGATGTTATGGGTAATTGGTGTAGAATGTTTTACTAATTAATGAACATCTTTTGTTGTTGAGTTGCATCCAATATCGTGGAACATCACCGAAGCAAATTATCCACATTATTCCAGTTATAAAGGATCATGATCTCACCAAACTCTTGATTTTTTGCTCTTAAAGTTTTAGACCAAAATCTAAAACGTATCCTGTTACTGAAAATAACACAAACAAACCTTATTAGAAAAACACTAAAACTGGAGACTCCTTCCAAATATATTACACATTTCCTCATGAAAAGCTTCAACATATCACCAGCCACACCCTTTTTATTAACGAATGAATCTGACCAATCAGAATCAAGCATTTACAACATTACTATAGGATACTGTAGCTCTGGAACAAAGCTGCACTTTTTATCCGTCACACACAGTTTACACAGATAGACTGTATTATTTGTAATGATGCTATAATTATCACATCAGCCAAATCAGGGTTCTCATACCCACCACATAAAGATCTTTTTCTCTGTCTCTCTCTCAGTATGTTTTAAGTACGTCAGGAGGAACAGTTTCAAATGCCAGTTGATCAATTTTATATTTGGTCAGGCAAAAATGGCGATATACCTGTGTTTGCACAAAACACAGACTGATGCAAAGAGAATTTTCCTCAGACTTGTTAAATCAAGAATTTTAATTGATTTTAATTTCTACAGAAAGATGAATGATGTGAAGATGTTTGAGACAGTGTGGTGTCATGCTAATGCTCTGTGCTCTGTAGCAGAAGAGAAACCCTGCTTTGCACCAGAGCTAAACTAAATCCACCATTCACTGATGTGTCTTAACTTAATTTATTGAAATATTTTAAAATGTATTTATTGAATTACTGAGTCACCCTGATTTTACCACATATTATGTGACTTATGTGTAAATAAAAGGATTGTAAAAGTCAAAGTCTCTCTCTTTCTCTCTCTCTGTCTCTCATGGATAAGGACACCAGAAGAAGAAGAAACAGCAGCAACAAATAAATGACATTGTCCCCTATTCAGGGCTGACCACAGTTTAAAAACCCGTACTATGACGTCCTTCAGTTTTCGTGTCACGGGTAAAGAAAATAATTGCTCAGTTCGATTCTGTGTATAATGACCCACAGGCATCGGGCAGTGATTATATATTTATACAAAAGCTGTACTTTTGTAATAAAAAGCATTTTTATTATTATATGTATGTTATATTTCTATAATGTATATTTTTAGCCTTTATATATTTTTATTTTACTCCTGCTTGGTCAAATCGTGGTCGTCATGGTTATGTTCAGAGTTGTCCACTAGAGGGCAGCAGAGATTTTGTCCCCCCCACCATATATACACAGGTGTATTTGAATAAATTAGAATATCATCGAAAAGTTGATTTATTTCAGTAATTCAATTCAACAAGTGAAACTCTATAGTATATAGATTCATTACACACAGACTGATATATTTTTTATATATTTTAAGTGTTTAAATTTTTTTTATTTTGATGATTATGGCTTGCATCTAATGAAAACCCAAAATTCAGAATACTAGAATATTACACCAATAAAAAGCTAATTAAAAAAATGATTTTCAACACAGAAATGTTGGACTACTGAAAAGTATGAACATGTACAGCACTCAATACTTGGTCGGAGTTCCCTTTGCATGAATTACTGCAGCAATGCGGCGTGGCATGGAGACGGTCAGTCTGTGGCACTGCTGAGGTGTTATGGAAGCCCAGGTTACTCTGATAGCGTCCTTCAGCTCTTCTGCATTGTTGGGTCTGGTGTCTCGCATCTTCCTCTTCACAGTACCCCACTGATTCTCTATGGGATTTCTATGGGATTTCACAGGGTTTGCTGGCCAATCAAGCACATGGACACCATGGTCCTTAAACCAGATATTAGTACTTTTGGCAGTGTGGGCAGGTGCCAAGTCCTGCTGGAAAATGAAATCAGCATCTCCATAAAGCTGGTCAGCAGAATGAAGCATGAAGTGCTCTAAAACCTCCTGGTAGATGACTGTGGACCTGATAAAACACAGTGGACCAACACCAGCAGATGATACGGCTCCCCAAACCACTCCCCAAACTTTACACTGGACCTCAAGCAACTTTGGATTTTTTGCCCCTCCTCTCTTCCTTTAAACTCTGGGATCTTGATTTCCAAATGAAATGGAAAATTTATTTTCATCTGAAAAGAGGACTTTGGCCCACAGAGCAACAGTCCAGTCCTTTTTGTCCTCAGCCCAGGTAAGACACCTCTGATATCGTCTCTGGTTCAGGACTGGCTTGACACAAGGAATGCGACTGACTCCAGCTGCAGTCCACTCCTTGTGAATCTCCCCCAGATTCTTGAAGGGGCTTCGTTTCACAATCCTCTCAAGGCTGCGGTTATCCCTGTTGTTTCTGCACCTTTTCTATCACACTTTCTTTCCATTCAAATTTCATTAACGTGCTTGGACACAGCACTCTGTGAACATCCAGCTTCTTCAGCAATGACCTTTTGTGTCTTACCCTCCATGTGCAGGGTCTCAATGACCGTCTTCTGGATGTCTGTCAAGTCAGCAGTCTTCCCCATGACTGTGTAGCCTACTGGACCAGACTGAGAGACATTTAAAGGCTCAGGAAACCTTTGCAGGTATTTTAAGTTAATTAGCTGATTAGAGTGCGACACCATGAGTCTCCAATATTGAACTTTTTCACAATATTTAAATTTTCTGAGATACTGAAGTTTGGGTTTTCATTAGCTGTAAGCCATAATCGTCCAAATTAAAAGAAATAAACACTTGAGATATATCAGTCTGTGTGTAATGGCTCTATATAATACAGCAGTTTCACTTGTTGAATTGAATTACTGAAATAAATCAACTTTGCACCTGTATATATATATATATATATATATATATATATATATATATATATATATATATGTTAGAATGGTTAGAATTGGATCATTATAATTACTCCCTCATCATCATCATCATCATCATCATCAGTGGTGAGGAAGACGAGGAGAGAGAACACGTGCTATGTACAATCGAGGAAAACACGTGAGCTTCCTCCAGCAGTGTGTATGTTCACATGTGAGCAGTGTAACACTTCAGTTCAGGTTCGTGATGCGGTGTGTCGTACCGAGACGCAGAGGTTCCACTCCTGAGAGAACTTGCTGTCGGGGAAGTCATCCTGCAGCGTGAGCTCGGACCGAAAGGCGTCTCGATACTGACGGAAAGTCAGAGAACTCAACAGGTGAATCTGTCTGTGGGAAAAACGAGACTTCACACACTTTTCCAAGAGCTCAAGAACGTCCTGGAATAAACAAACAGGAAAAAAATACAGAGATTTTATAAACATGCGGCGTTTTTTGGTGACAGGTATATTAAGTGTGTGTGTGTGTGTGTGTGTACATACTAGTCTGCAGGTGAGTCCCACCACAGCTACAGGAGCCTGAGCAGACTGAGAAACATCCAGCAGGTTGTACAGCAGCGTCTGGTTCTTATGATGAGCAAACAGATCAAACTCTTCCAGGATGAAGAACACTGGCTGACTGCTGCTTTTATCACCTGCAGACAGACAGACAGGGAGGAAGACAGACAGGTAGACAGACGGGCAGTCAGATAGGCAGGCATGTGGGCAGGCAGGTAGGCAGAGAGGTAGGCAGGCAGACAAACAGAGAAACAGACAGATAGGTAGGCAGACAGACAGCCAGGTAGTCAGACAGACAGACAGACAGGTAGGCCGACAGGCAGGCAGGGAGGAAGACAGACAGACAGGTAGGCAAACAGGAAGACAGGCAGGCAAGAAGGCAGACAGGCGGGAAGATAGACAGACAGGTGGGCAGACAGACAGGCAGACAGGAAGACAGACAGACAAACAGGTAGGCAGGCAGGAAGACAGACAGAAAGGAAGACAGCCAGACAGACAAACAGGTAGGCAGGCAGGCAGGCAGACAGACAGGTGCACAGACAGGCAGGCAGGCAAGAAGACAGACAAACAGGTAGGTAGGCAGGCAGGCAGACAGACAGACAGGTGCACAGACAGGCAGACAGGGAAGAAGACAGACAGGCAGGTAGGCAGGCAGGAAGACAGGCAGGCAAGAAGGCAGACAGGCAGGAAGAAAGAAAGAAAGGAAGGAAGACAGGCAGGAAGACAGGAAGATAGACAGACAGGTGGGCAGACAGACAGAAAGACAGACAGGTAGGCAGACAGACAGGAAGACAGGCAGGCAGGCAGACAGACAGGAAGGCAGGCAGGAAGACAGACAGGCAGGTGCACAGACAGGCAGACAGGAAGACAGACAGACAAACAGGTAGGCAGGCAGGAAGAAAGACAGGTAGGTAGGTAGACAGACAGACAGACAGACAGGTGCACAGACAGACAGACTGGGTTATCAGTTACAGTAATATCACTCCCAAGTTTCTCTCACATTCACTTCTTTTGAATCATGTGATGTTGCCGCTCCTGTAACGTCCCAGCTGTATACACGACTCGAGAATTCCAGGAATACTGGAACACACTCACCAACACTTTGTCTCCTACGACGTTCTCCAGTTGAAGCTGGCGTGTGATCTCTCTCAGAGCGATCCGGTCGTCCATCTGCAGCAGACCTGCACGAGACACGCGGCCATGAACGGAGCCGTGACTTAAACCAGCAGCCTCTTTTAAACACACGCTCTTTTACACAACACTCACTGCTCAGGTGAACCTGCAGGACATTCATCTTCACCTCCTGCAAGTCCAGCAGCTCTCTCAGAGCACAACGTAGCAGCTACACACACACACACACACACACATACACACACACACAACAGCTTAGTGTAAAGTACATGTGTGTATCCTAACCTAATAGAAGTAGCACACAGACAGCTTCGTACCATGGTTTTAACAGATCCACATGGACCGATGATATGCAAAGAGTTACTCTCACCGTGAACCGCTGTCCTCCTTAACAGCTCCAACAGGTGCCTAAAACACACACACACACAGAATACATCATACACACACACACACACACACACAGAATACATCATACACACACACACACACACACACACACACAGAATACATCATACACACACACACACACAGAGAATACATCATACACACACACACACACAGAATACATCAAGCACACACACACAGACACACACACACACACACAGAGAATACATCATGCACACACACACACACACAGAATACATCATGCACACACACACACACACACACAGAGAATACATCATGCACACACACACACACACAGAATACATCATGCACACACACACACACACACAGAATACATCATACACACACACACACACACACAGAATACATCATGCACACACACACACACACACAGAATACATCATACACACACACACACACACAGAATACATCATGCACACACACACACACACAGAATACATCATGCACACACACACACACACACACACACACAGAATACATCATACACACACACACACACACACAGAATACATCATGCACACACACACACACACACAGAATACATCATACACACACACACACACACACACACACAGAATACATCATACACACACACACACACAGAATACATCATACACACACACACACACACACAGAATACATCATACACACACACACACACACACACAGAATACATCATACACACACACACACACACACACAGAATACATCATACACCTTTACAAAATATAGGTCTTAGCAGACACCTCATATAAAGAGTGCATTCTGTTCTAAAAACCCACTTGTACTTCGATTCCAAGCCCATGGGTTTACCCTCAGCACTCTCTGGACCTTCACACATCAGAAGAACAATTTTAAAACAAAGATTAGCATGCAGAGTGCAGACGACAGCGGATAGTACTTTAAAATCGATGTTTTTACAGCATACTCCAGCACTTCCTCTACAAACATTTACACACATATCTGGGTGATTCTCACGAAATCTTGGTTTTAAAAATTTCAAACATGAAAATTTTAAAAATGCTTAAATTAACTTTTTTTTTTTAGACATTAGCAACAAAGTCTGGAGTGTTTGTGAACATTAATTTAAAAACTTTTACTTACCATTTAACACCTTTTTGAACATAATTTCCAAAATAAGTCCTAAAAAATCTCATTACTGCAACACTGTGAAAACATTAACACTGATAGAAAAGCAAATACATTTTCACAGTTTTAAAAATGGATTATTAATAGTCATGCACAGTTACTTCAAGTTCTGAAATAATATTTATTTTTAATTTAACAGTTTTTTAAATTTTGACTGATTTCTCTCATTACCGCAACACCGTCCACAATTTACAAACATTTTTTCTTTATATTTTGAAGACACCTGACATTTTTTCAGAATGACGTGACAAACCTGAGAGAACATCATTTTAAGATTCTGCACATGCATTTAAAATCAAAGTACTATATCTCTATTAATTAAATTAACATCTAATAATCATGAGTTTCAGTAATGATATATAGGTTTCGGTAATGAGGTTAATTATTTCGGTAATGATAATAAGTATACTAGTCTGAGATTTATACTGAGCCTTGTATACTAGTCTGAGATAATGCAGAAAGAAACAGATAATATTTACACAATCATGCATTCAAGTTCAAAACAGTTTTATTGTCCAGTGCTTCAAAAATACAAAAGCCAAAAATTAAAAAAAATTAAGAAAAATATTAAAACAGGAATAAACAGGACAACATTTCAACGTTTACCTAAAAAACATGAAGCATTTTACCATGGCACTAAAAAATAACTGACCACTGTCTTTTTTTCTTTTCATGTTGCTTCTTAGTCAGCTCTTCAGTTTTCTTTATTTTTCCAGTTTGTTTTCGTTTTTGATTCCTGGAAGCGGAAAGAAAGCATTACATTAAATTAGTCTCATAACATGGGGGAAAAACATTTTATGTATACATCATCATATAGTATAGACTTGATGCTTACTCTGTGTGTGTGTGTGTGTGTGTGTGTGTGTGTGTGTGTGTGTGTGTGTGTGTGTGTGTGTGTGTGTTCTATACTGGGCCTGAAGTTGTGGGGTGGGGTAGAGCTTAATTTTAGTCTTTGAAATGAATTGAAAAGTAAAGTAAAAAAGAAAATAAAAAAAACAAACAAATTACTAACAGAAGAACAAATAACTGTTTATTTATTATGTAATTAAATTACTAAATTATAACAAAATTGTGCAGCAAATTTATTAGGCTGCTGTCACTTTAAGAATCACACGACCTCCATGCTTTAGTGTGGCGGGAATTTCCCCCAGTATGAACAGTCCACTCAGTCCAGCACCAAAGTCCTGTTATAGTAGTGGCTAAAGGGTTGTGTGTGTGTGTGTGTGTGTGTGTGTGTGTGTGTGTGTGTGTGTATACTCTCATGTACATTTCCTAACACTGTAGGGTGTTTATTGCTAATTACACCTGCTGTAACATCTCCAAACCTAACCTCTCTCTCTCTCTCCTAACCTCCCTCTTCTGTACTCCTCCAGCAGTTCTGGGTTTCTGTAGAATTTTTCCCTGAAATTTGTCACCCTAACCTTTGCTAAAGCTTTTTTTCACACTTGCTGATTGTCTACAATGAAACAAATCATGAAGCAAAATATCAACATTTAGGAAATTTGAAATTAATATTAAATTCATAAGAGATATTTAAAGTTCTCTTTACCACAACTGCCCTTAAATGGTTGCGGCGTATGAGAATGGTGTGTTGCAGAGGATGAGGTGCCTCAAGATGTTTTGCTAACAATAGAGAAGCCATGATGGTTTTACTCATTATATATATATATATATATATATATATATATAAATATATATATATATATATATATATATATATAGATATATATATATATATATATATATATATATATATATATATATATACTTATATAGAGTGAGACAGAGAGAGAGAGAGAGAGAGAGGGGGAGAGAGAGAGAATTTATTTTTTTAAATTCACGATTGGCATGGATATGGAACAGAATAATATAATACATGAGACCATTCAGCAACGAATCTTTATAATCTTTATAATTGCACTATCACCGTTTTGTCACAGCGGCGAGAGACTGCTAGTTTTGTTCCGGAAATTATTCATTTACTAATTAAGCACTGAGCGGGAACATGCACTAGGAGAATATTTAGAACAAAAGGCCACCCTGGCAGCGGTGGGATTTGAACCCACGCCTCCAAAGAGTTGAAATGTGGATTGGCTGTCCATATCCTCCACCTCCTGTTGAAGTGGCTTGTTCATATGAACTTACAGCATGTGTGTCCAACCAGCATGGGAATGCAGCCCAAGGTTGTGAAACACTTATGCCGAGTTCACACTGCACGATTTTCAAAGTAGTCGGATCACTGTTGTTTTCACGCTGCACGACTGTCTGGGGGAGCATTCAGTTGCCGCTGTGTGGCGCATAGCAGTAAAGAGGAAGCACACGCACGACAAGGGTGGGACTCGAACCCACGCGTGCAGAGCACAAAGGATTAGCAGTCCATCGCCTTAACCTCTCGGCCACCTCGTCAGGTGGCAGCGCTTCCAAGGAGCCTTGTCAAAAGCAGGGGTTTTCTAATGGCGTGCAGGCTAGGAGGCTACCTTGCCAATGATTTGTAGGCAGGTATCGAGGCATGCAGTCACGTAAACTGAAGGGTGCAGGCTAAGCATTCAACAAGAACCTAAGAGTTCTGTAGCATCCTAGTTTTTTTGCTCTCATCTCAGACCAGAGGGCTTTCAGACCTTTATCCTGCACTGTTTCCACGTTTTGCTGTTTTCAAGTCTGAGGCATAAGTTCCAGAACTGCGCAGGTTGACTACACTGCCTACAGCTGCCGAAACCCGCGATTGAACCAGGGACCTTTAGATCTTCAGTCTAACGCGCTCCCAACTGAGCTATTTCAGCACCTCCACCAGGGCTCTCCCGTACGTGTGAGTGATCAGGTTTTTGTCGGCACGACTGCGCACCACGTCCAGACCGGTGAGGCAAACTTCTTTTGAAAGCGGTAGAGCTTTTTCCTTAAGGGCATAGACAGAAGGCATGGTTGCCTTACACCACTCAAATCCCACGCTACCTGAGGGCGCCGGTGGGGTTACGCGTGTGTGGTAAGAAGATGACCGAGTCATTCGGCCAGACAAGGAGGAAGCCTGGCACGGGCACTACAAATGGTCTGCCGTGCGACTAACACGCCTTCCACTTCACCAGCTCTACAGGAGACATCTAACCATTCCCAAGGAAGGAGGGAGCTCGGCCTTGGCTCGCGGCAGGTCACTGACCTTGAATGGTCTCGGCTTAAGGCCCCGTGGTCAACCGCCACCCCTGTAGCCATGGGCGGAAGGAACGCTTCTGCTTAAAGAAGAATAAGAAATGTGTTTGAGTCCACATTTTCTAAAGGTGACTATATTATTATTACTATTATTTTTTAAATTATTTTTTAACCAGTCTGCTCTGATAAAAATATTCAGCCTGATCTACCTAATAAAAATAATTATGTAGTTCAAGTAAGACTAGTCTTTGTATTTATTACTTAATTTTCTATATGTAAGAAATACTTCTTGCTCTAAATTTCTGCATTTCCTTAGTCATTGTTTTGGGTTTGCTCTACTTAACTTTGAGAGTTTTAAAAGTGTATTTTTTATTGAAACTTAAACCTAATTTTTTTTAAAGCTTCCATATTACTTAACTTTGAGTGGACCCTACTTTGTTTTTCTAAATGTACTAGTCACATTTGAAAGTTACATTTACTCCCATTTTCTGGTCAGGAACTAGGCATTTCCTATGCATTACAGGTAAAATATGAATTGTGTAATTATGCATTTTGAAATGCAACTTCACCCAGCACAAGAATAAAAGGAAGGAGATTTTTTATTATATGCACACACTCATGAACAGTCAGTTCTTCCAAAATGCACTTGGTCCTGAATTTACACAACATGAAATAAACTAAATACCAGATTTAACAAAACAACAACAACCACAGAGTAGTGCGACATGCATTGGGAGAACCTGAGAAAATGCTGTTTAACATGAACAACTGTAAAACAGGGAGCTTACTGTGACTACCTTCACTGACATCTGTATGGCTTTTAGGTTTGCAAGCTGACCTTGAGACTATGTACCTTAGAGGAAATGTTTTGTTCACATCCTGATTTTAGCACAGGGTTCTCAATCGTGGAGATCAAGGACCCCTGCCCTGCCCACTACAGATGACATAAACCAGGAGTCTTCAGTGAATCAGAAGCATGAAGACACCATCTGAGTCTCACTTCCACCATGAGAGTGAAGTGGGGAAAGACAACGTGAACAGGTATACAGAGCACTGATTAAATACAGTATATATTTATGACTCAGGTTTAGGATCTAGATGATAATATGTGTGGATGGGAGTATTCTACCTAATCTGGGGCATGAAGAGCTAATTGTGAGTGTTAGAGGAGCTAAACACGCAGCGCTAGCATGAGCATGTGAACTGAGTGCGCCATAGATTGGAAGGAAAACGGAACATCCACCAAAATATCCCCTTCTCAAATTTCAGACTCATCACCTATGTCAACTTACTTCACATCCAGTACAGTAGGTGGCGATAATGATCCTAAGGAGTTATTCGCCATTAAACAAGAAGAAGAAGAAGCAGCTCGACTCTCTGCTTGTCCGTCCATCAGTACCCAAAAGTAAAAAAGAAGAAGAAAAAAATATATTTAGCTGCACCCCGAAACTGGAATGTCCGCAAACCACACATCAAGATAATAATTGAACTAACAAGTCAACACCAACAGAAAGTTTCAGTCAACAGGACCAAGCTAGCGATTGGCATTAGCGATTAGCATTAGCTGCTAGAGCTAACGCGATTGGCGCATAGAATATGTCATTTATTCATTAGCAATGTTACAAAAAGGCACCAAAGCGCGTGACATTAGACATCATTCTCACAAACTCCCGACTGGTTTTCATGACAAGTATCTAGACAACAATTTTATAATATATATAATAATTATAATAATATTAATCCTCAGTATTCTTGAATGGAGGCTTGTGCTCTAGTCATCTCTTAATTTTGGGAAAACAAAATTTGCATTAGTCCACCCTCACAGGTTTTTTTTAACATTTCACATGCTGAAAGTCTGAATTTGTCAAATGTCAGATTCATTCAATCACCGCAAAACAAAAGACTTGAAGAAACCAACTCGGGTAAAACAACAAATTCTGTGACCACATTAATAATCTGGGATTTTTCTTCAACTGCACTTTTTCCTATTTAAAATATAGAAAATAAACAATAGTTAATTTAAGATTCTGTACTCTTTCTAGGTGTCTATTTAAAGGTCAGATTTTCCTCATGTCTGATCTTTTTTACTGAAGCATGTGTTCAAGTGACACACTGATGCATTTGATCTAAAATGACTTGTAAGGTTTTGCATAAACTTGTGGTGTCCATGCAGCTCACATGCACACACTCATTTAAAGCAAAAAAGGCAACATGCTAAATGCTAGAAACTCAGAAAGCATAAATTTCAAAGATTTGACTTCAAGTTGTTGTCAAATAATATAATCTGTAAAACAAATTAATGTATTAAATAAAAAAAAAAAAGGCATTTGGACCCCACTATATATTTTATTATGGCCTTAGCAAGGCTATAAAGTGTCCACCTTTTATATATTTCTTTTCTGTTTTGTACATCCCTTATTTTGAAGGCTAGTGTATTAATTTAAGTGTGTTCATTTTTGACAGAAATGGCCTCAATGTGTCTTAAAATGTCCTTGTTTTGTCTGTGCAGGCAACATTTATAACTGATTCCAGGTGTTTTGAGGAAATGCATCTCAAGCTCTGACATACTGCTGTGTCTAAAATTGATTTTTAAGACACTAATGTACATGGAAGTTGCTGGACAAAGCTCAGTCTGATGGTGTGCTTTTAGATCATTTGTGGCATATCTTGCTTCTTGTCATAGATAAATGTGAACTGTCTGAAAATGGAAAAATCGTGTTGGCAGTAGGACTAAAAGGCAACTGTAAGCAAACATTTTGATCAGTGGAGTTGAAATAAAGCTTATCTAACAGTTAGAACAGCTGTCCTGTGTTGTAATTATTTTATTGTTCATATTCTTATTATTAACATGAGTTAATCATAGTGGACTTTATACTGGACAATGGCAGCACACAGAGCGCTTACTCTAAATAAATTATGTTTATTAATATTTTTGTATGATATGGTGATGGAGTTCTAATTGAAACACTACAAACTAAAATATTTATGCTGTATTATTGGAGTACATGCCCACAAAATAAACAGCACACAGGTGATATTTCAGGAGTTTGGTGTCTGTAAACAGTTGTCTGTAGTTTTAACTCAGATCAGATCAAATCACTTTATTGTCACATCACCATCCACACATGTAGAAGTGAGTGAAATTCTTGAGTACAGCTCCAGACATTGCAGTAGAATATGTAATGTACAAATTTAAATACTTCTATATATAGTCTGTAATCAGCCTATACAGTCTAAATTGCAATCTAAACATATACTTGGATAAACAGTATGGTAATGACATATGATACATTATTATAGAGTATACACAGTAGACATGGCACAGTATATTACAGTGTGATCATGTATAACAGTGCAGTGTGTGTTACAGTGTGATCATGTATAACAGTGCAGTGTGTGTTACAGTGTGATCATGTATAACAGTGCAGTGTGTGTTACAGTGTGATCATGTATAACAGTGCAGTGTGTGTTACAGTGTGATCATGTATAACAGTGCAGTGTGTGTTAGTGTGATCATGTATAACAGTGCAGTGTGTGTTACAGTGTGATCATGTATAACAGTGCAGTGTGTGTTACAGTGTGATCATGTATAACAGTGCAGTGTGTTAGTGTGATCATGTATAACAGTGCAGTGTGTGTTACAGTGTGATCATGTATAACAGTGCAGTGTGTTAGTGTGATCATGTATAACAGTGCAGTGTGTGTTACAGTGTGATCATGTATAACAGTGCAGTGTGTGTTACAGTGTGATCATGTATAACAGTGCAGTGTGTGTTACAGTGTGATCATGTATAACAGTGCAGTGTGTTACAGTGTGATCATGTATAACAGTGCAGTGTGTTACAGTGTGATCATGTATAACAGTGCAGTGTGTTACAGTGTGATCATGTATAACAGTGCAGTGTGTGTCACAGTGTGATCATGTATAACAGTGCAGTGTGTGTTACAGTGTGATCATGTATAACAGTGCAGTGTGTGTTACAGTGTGATCATGTATAACAGTGCAGTGTGTGTTACAGTGTGATCATGTATAACAGTGCAGTGTGTGTTACAGTGTGATCATGTATAACAGTGCAGTGTGTGTTACAGTGTGATCATGTATAACAGTGCAGTGTGTGTTACAGTGTGATCATGTATAACAGTGCAGTGTGTGTTACAGTGTGATCATGTATAACAGTGCAGTGTGTTAGTGTGATCATGTATAACAGTGCAGTGTGTTAGTGTGATCATGTATAACAGTGCAGTGTGTGTTACAGTGTGATCATGTATAACAGTGCAGTGTGTTACAGTGTGATCATGTATAACAGTGCAGTGTGTTACAGTGTGATCATGTATAACAGTGCAGTGTGTTACAGTGTGATCATGTATAACAGTGCAGTGTGTGTCACAGTGTGATCA
This sequence comes from Hemibagrus wyckioides, assembly GCF_019097595.1. Lineage (NCBI taxonomy): Eukaryota > Metazoa > Chordata > Actinopteri > Siluriformes > Bagridae > Hemibagrus > Hemibagrus wyckioides. The sequence continues at coordinate 50,173 of NW_026690801.1, read as the reverse complement.
TGTATAACAGTGCAGTGTGTGTTAGTGTGATCATGTATAACAGTGCAGTGTGTTACAGTGTAATCATGTATAACAGTGCAGTGTGCGTTACAGTGTGATCATGTATAACAGTGCAGTGTGTGTTACAGTGTGATCATGTATAACAGTGCAGTGTGTGTTAGTGTGATCATGTATAACAGTGCAGTGTGTTACAGTGTGATCATGTATAACAGTGCAGTGTGTGTTACAGTGTGATCATGTATAACAGAGCAGTGTGTGTTACAGTGTGATCATGTATAACAGTGCAGTGTGTGTTACAGTGTGATCATGTATAACAGTGCAGTGTGTTACAGTGTGATCATGTATAACAGTGCAGTGTGCGTTACAGTGTGATCATGTATAACAGTGCAGTGTGCGTTACAGTGTGATCATGTATAACAGTGCAGTGTGCGTTACAGTGTGATCATGTATAACAGTGCAGTGTGTGTTACAGTGTGATCATGTATAACAGTGCAGTGTGTGTTACAGTGTGATCATGTATAACAGTGCAGTGTGCGTTACAGTGTGATCATGTATAACAGTGCAGTGTGTGTTAGTGTGATCATGTATAACAGTGCAGTGTGCGTTACAGTGTGATCATGTATAACAGTGCAGTGTGTGTTACAGTGTGATCATGTATAACAGTGCAGTGTGTGTTACAGTGTGATCATGTATAACAGTGCAGTGTGTGTTACAGTGTGATCATGTATAACAGTGCAGTGTGTGTTACAGTGTGATCATGTATAACAGTGCAGTGTGTGTTACAGTGTGATCATGTATAACAGTGCAGTGTGTGTTACAGTGTGATCATGTATAACAGTGCAGTGTGTGTTACAGTGTGATCATGTATAACAGTGCAGTGTGTGTTACAGTGTGATCATGTATAACAGTGCAGTGTGTGTTACAGTGTGATCATGTATAACAGTGCAGTGTGTGTTACAGTGTGATCATGTATAACAGTGCAGTGTGTGTTACAGTGTGATCATGTATAACAGTGCAGTGTGTGTTACAGTGTGATCATGTATAACAGTGCAGTGTGTGTTACAGTGTGATCATGTATAACAGTGCAGTGTGTGTTACAGTGTGATCATGTATAACAGTGCAGTGTGTGTTACAGTGTGATCATGTATAACAGTGCAGTGTGTGTTACAGTGTGATCATGTATAACAGTGCAGTGTGTTAGTGTGATCATGTATAACAGTGCAGTGTGTGTTACAGTGTGATCATGTATAACAGTGCAGTGTGTGTTACAGTGTGATCATGTATAACAGTGCAGTGTGTTACAGTGTGATCATGTATAACAGTGCAGTGTGTTACAGTGTGATCATGTATAACAGTGCAGTGTGTTACAGTGTGATCATGTATAACAGTGCAGTGTGTTACAGTGTGATCATGTATAACAGTGCAGTGTGTGTCACAGTGTGATCATGTATAACAGTGCAGTGTCTGTCACAATGTGATCATGTATGCATGTGTGCAGTGTGTGTTACAGTGTGATCATGTATAACATTGCAGTGTGTGTTACAGTGTGATCATGTATAACAGAGCAGTGTGTGTTAGTGTGATCATGTATAACAGTGCAGTGTGTGTTACAGTGTGATCATGTATAACAGTGCAGTGTGTGTTACAGTGTGATCATGTATAACAGTGCAGTGTGTGTTACAGTGTGATCATGTATAACAGTGCAGTGTGTGTTAGTGTGATCATGTATAACAGTGCAGTGTCTGTCACAATGTGATCATGTATGCATGTGTGCAGTGTGTGTTACAGTGTGATCATGTATAACATTGCAGTGTGTGTTACAGTGTGATCATGTATAACAGAGCAGTGTGTGTTACAGTGTGATCATGTATAACAGTGCAGTGTGTGTTACAGTGTGATCATGTATAACAGTGCAGTGTGTGTTACAGTGTGATCATGTATAACAGTGCAGTGTGTGTTACAGTGTGATCATGTATAACAGTGCAGTGTGTTACAGTGTAATCATGTATAACAGTGCAGTGTGCGTTACAGTGTGATCATGTATAACAGTGCAGTGTGTGTTATAATGTGTGATCATGTATAACAGTGCAGTGTGTTAGTGTGATCATGTATAACAGTGCAGTGTGTGTTACAGTGTAATCATGTATAACAGTGCAGTGTTACAGTGTGATCATGTATAACAGTGCAGTGTGTGTTACAGTGTGATCATGTATAACAGTGCAGTGTGTGTTAGTGTGATCATGTATAACAGTGCAGTGTGTTAGTGTGATCATGTATAACAGTGCAGTGTGTTACCGTGTGATCATGTATAACAGTGCAGTGTGTGTTAGTGTGATCATGTATAACAGTGCAGTGTGTGTCACAGAGTGATCATGCATAACAGTGCAGTGTGTGTCACCGTGTGATCATGTATAACAGTGCAGTGTGTGTTACCGTGTGATCATGTATAACAGTGCAGTGTGTGTCAGTGTGATCATGTATAACAGTGCAGTGTGTGTCACAGTGTGATCATGTATAACAGTGCAGTGTGTGTTAGTGTGATCATGCATAACAGTGCAGTGTGTTAGTGTGATCATGTATAACAGTGCAGTGTGTGTTACCGTGTGATCATGTATAACAGTGCAGTGTGTGTTAGTGTGATCATGTATAACAGTGCAGTGTGTGTTAGTGTGATCATGTATAACAGTGCAGTGTGTGTTAGTGTGATCATGTATAACAGTGCAGTGTGTGTTAGTGTAATCATGTATAACAGTGCAGTGTGTGTTACAGTGTAATCATGTATAACAGTGCAGTGTTACAGTGTGATCATGTATAACAGTGCAGTGTGTGTTAGTGTGATCATGTATAACAGTGCAGTGTGTGTCACAGTGTGATCATGTATAACAGTGCAGTGTGTGTCAGTGTGATCATGTATAACAGTGCAGTGTGTGTTAGTGTGATCATGTATAACAGTGCAGTGTGTGTTAGTGTGATCATGTATAACAGTGCAGTGTGTGTCACAATGTGATCATGTATAACAGTGCAGTGTGTTACAGTGTGATCATGTATGCATGTGTGCAGTGTGTGTTACAGTGTGATCATGTATAACAGTGCAGTGTGTTAGTGTGTGATCATGTATAACAGTGCAGTGTGTGTTACAGTGTGATCATGTATAACAGTGCAGTGTGTGTTACAGTGTGATCATGTATAACAGTGCAGTGTGTTACAGTGTAATCATGTATAACAGTGCAGTGTGCGTTACAGTGTGATCATGTATAACAGTGCAGTGTGTGTTATAATGTGTGATCATGTATAACAGTGCAGTGTGTTAGTGTGATCATGTATAACAGTGCAGTGTGTGTTACAGTGTAATCATGTATAACAGTGCAGTGTTACAGTGTGATCATGTATAACAGTGCAGTGTGTGTTACAGTGTGATCATGTATAACAGTGCAGTGTGTGTTAGTGTGATCATGTATAACAGTGCAGTGTGTTAGTGTGATCATGTATAACAGTGCAGTGTGTTACAGTGTGATCATGTATAACAGTGCAGTGTGTGTTAGTGTGATCATGTATAACAGTGCAGTGTGTGTCACAGAGTGATCATGCATAACAGTGCAGTGTGTGTCACCGTGTGATCATGTATAACAGTGCAGTGTGTTACCGTGTGATCATGTATAACAGTGCAGTGTGTGTCAGTGTGATCATGTATAACAGTGCAGTGTGTGTCACAGTGTGATCATGTATAACAGTGCAGTGTGTGTTAGTGTGATCATGCATAACAGTGCAGTGTGTTAGTGTGATCATGTATAACAGTGCAGTGTGTGTTACCGTGTGATCATGTATAACAGTGCAGTGTGTGTTAGTGTGATCATGTATAACAGTGCAGTGTGTGTTAGTGTGATCATGTATAACAGTGCAGTGTGTGTTAGTGTGATCATGTATAACAGTGCAGTGTGTGTTAGTGTAATCATGTATAACAGTGCAGTGTGTGTTACAGTGTAATCATGTATAACAGTGCAGTGTTACAGTGTGATCATGTATAACAGTGCAGTGTGTGTTACAGTGTGATCATGTATAACAGTGCAGTGTGTGTCACAGTGTGATCATGTATAACAGTGCAGTGTGTGTCAGTGTGATCATGTATAACAGTGCAGTGTGTGTTAGTGTGATCATGTATAACAGTGCAGTGTGTGTTAGTGTGATCATGTATAACAGTGCAGTGTGTTAGTGTGATCATGTATAACAGTGCAGTGTGTGTTACAGTGTGATCATGTATGCATGTGTGCAGTGTGTGTTACAGTGTGATCATGTATAACAGTGCAGTGTGTTAGTGTGTGATCATGTATAACAGTGCAGTGTGTTACAGTGTGATCATGTATAACAGTGCAGTGTGTTAGTGTGATCATGTATAACAGTGCAGTGTGTGTTACAGTGTGATCATGTATAACAGTGCAGTGTGTGTTACAGTGTGATCATGTATAACAGTGCAGTGTGTGTTAGTTTGATCATGTATAACAGTGCAGAGTGTGTTAGTGTGATCATGTATAACAGTGCAGAGTGTTAGTGTGATCATGTATAACAGTGCAGTGTGTGTTACAGTGTGATCATGTATAACAGTGCAGTGTGTGTTAGTGTGATCATGTATAACAGTGCAGTGTGTTAGTGTGATCATGTATAACAGTGCAGTGTGTTACAGTGTGATCATGTATAACAGTGCAGTGTTAGTGTGATCATGTATAACAGTGCAGTGTGTGTTACAGTGTGATCATATATAACAGTGCAGTGTGTGTTAGTGTGATCATGTATAACAGTGCAGTGTGTGTTACAGTGTGATCATGTATAACAGTGCAGTGTGTGTCACAGAGTGATCATGCATAACAGTGCAGTGTGTGTCACAGTGTGATCATGTATAACAGTGCAGTGTGTGTTACCGTGTGATCATGTATAACAGTGCAGTGTGTGTCAGTGTGATCATGTATAACAGTGCAGTGTGTGTCACAGTGTGATCATGTATAACAGTGCAGTGTGTGTTAGTGTGATCATGTATAACAGTGCAGTGTGTTAGTGTGATCATGTATAACAGTGCAGTGTGTGTTACCGTGTGATCATGTATAACAGTGCAGTGTGTGTTAGTGTGATCATGTATAACAGTGCAGTGTGTGTTAGTGTGATCATGTATAACAGTGCAGTGTGTGTTAGTGTGATCATGTATAACAGTGCAGTGTGTTAGTGTGATCATGTATAACAGTGCAGTGTGTGTTACAGTGTGATCATGTATAACAGTGCAGTGTGTGTTACAGTGTGATCATGTATAACAGTGCAGTGTGCGTTGCAGTGTGATCATGTATAACAGTGCAGTGTGCGTTACAGTGTGATCATGTATAACAGTGCAGTGTGCGTTACAGTGTGATCATGTATAACAGTGCAGTGTGTGTTACAGTGTGATCATGTATAACAGTGCAGTGTGTGTTACAGTGTGATCATGTATAACAGTGCAGTGTGTGTTACAGTGTGATCATGTATAACAGTGCAGTGTGTGTTACAGTGTGATCATGTATAACAGTGCAGTGTGTTAGTGTGATCATGTATAACAGTGCAGTGTGTGTTACAGTGTGATCATGTATAACAGTGCAGTGTGTGTTACAGTGTGATCATGTATAACAGTGCAGTGTGTGTTACAGTGTGATCATGTATAACAGTGCAGTGTGTGTTACAGTGTGATCATGTATAACAGTGCAGTGTGTGTTACAGTGTGATCATGTATAACAGTGCAGTGTGTGTTAGTGTGATCATGTATAACAGTGCAGTGTGTGTTACAGTGTGATCATGTATAACAGTGCAGTGTGTGTTACAGTGTGATCATGTATAACAGTGCAGTGTGTGTTACAGTGTGATCATGTATAACAGTGCAGTGTGTGTTACAGTGTGATCATGTATAACAGTGCAGTGTGTGTTACAGTGTGATCATGTATAACAGTGCAGTGTGTGTTACAGTGTGATCATGTATAACAGTGCAGTGTGTGTTACAGTGTGATCATGTATAACAGTGCAGTGTGTGTTACAGTGTGATCATGTATAACAGTGCAGTGTGTGTTACAGTGTGATCATGTATAACAGTGCAGTGTGTGTTACAGTGTGATCATGTATAACAGTGCAGTGTGTGTTACAGTGTGATCATGTATAACAGTGCAGTGTGTGTTACAGTGTGATCATGTATAACAGTGCAGTGTGTGTTACAGTGTGATCATGTATAACAGTGCAGTGTGTTACAGTGTGATCATGTATAACAGTGCAGTGTGTTACAGTGTGATCATGTATAACAGTGCAGTGTGTTACAGTGTGATCATGTATAACAGTGCAGTGTGTGTTACAGTGTGATCATGTATAACAGTGCAGTGTGTTACAGTGTGATCATGTATAACAGTGCAGTGTGTGTCACAGTGTGATCATGTATAACAGTGCAGTGTGTGTTAGTGTGATCATGTATAACAGTGCAGTGTGTGTTAGTGTGATCATGTATAACAGTGCAGTGTGTGTTAGTGTGATCATGTATAACAGTGCAGTGTCTGTCACAGTGTGATCATGTATGCATGTGTGCAGTGTGTGTTACAGTGTGATCATGTATAACAGTGCAGTGTGTGTTACAGTGTGATCATGTATAACAGTGCAGTGTGTGTTACAGTGTGATCATGTATAACAGTGCAGTGTGTGTTACAGTGTGATCATGTATAACAGTGCAGTGTGCGTTACAGTGTGATCATGTATAACAGTGCAGTGTGTGTTACAGTGTGATCATGTATAACAGTGCAGTGAGTGTTATAATGTGTGATCATGTATAACAGTGCAGTGTGTTAGTGTGATCATGTATAACAGTGCAGTGTGTGTTACAGTGTAATCATGTATAACAGTGCAGTGTTACAGTGTGATCATGTATAACAGTGCAGTGTGTGTTACAGTGTGATCATGTATAACAGTGCAGTGTGTGTTAGTGTGATCATGTATAACAGTGCAGTGTGTTAGTGTGATCATGTATAACAGTGCAGTGTGTTACAGTGTGATCATGTATAACAGTGCAGTGTGTGTTAGTGTGATCATGTATAACAGTGCAGTGTGTGTCACAGAGTGATCATGCATAACAGTGCAGTGTGTGTCACCGTGTGATCATGTATAACAGTGCAGTGTGTGTTACCGTGTGATCATGTATAACAGTGCAGTGTGTGTCAGTGTGATCATGTATAACAGTGCAGTGTGTGTCACAGTGTGATCATGTATAACAGTGCAGTGTGTGTTAGTGTGATCATGTATAACAGTGCAGTGTGTTAGTGTGATCATGTATAACAGTGCAGTGTGTGTTACCGTGTGATCATGTATAACAGTGCAGTGTGTGTTAGTGTGATCATGTATAACAGTGCAGTGTGTGTTAGTGTGATCATGTATAACAGTGCAGTGTGTGTTAGTGTAATCATGTATAACAGTGCAGTGTGTGTTACAGTGTAATCATGTATAACAGTGCAGTGTTACAGTGTGATCATGTATAACAGTGCAGTGTGTGTTACAGTGTGATCATGTATAACAGTGCAGTGTGTGTCACAGTGTGATCATGTATAACAGTGCAGTGTGTGTCAGTGTGATCATGTATAACAGTGCAGTGTGTGTTAGTGTGATCATGTATAACAGTGCAGTGTGTGTCACAATGTGATCATGTATAACAGTGCAGTGTGTGTTACAGTGTGATCATGTATGCATGTGTGCAGTGTGTGTTACAGTGTGATCATGTATAACAGTGCAGTGTGTTAGTGTGTGATCATGTATAACAGTGCAGTGTGTGTTAGTGTGATCATGTATAACAGTGCAGTGTGTGTCACAGTGTGATCATGTATAACAGTGCAGTGTGTGTCACAGTGTGATCATGTATAACAGTGCAGTGTGTGTTAGTGTGATCATGTATAACAGTGCAGTGTGTTAGTGTGATCATGTATAACAGTGCAGTGTGTGTTACAGTGTGATCATGTATGCATGTGTGCAGTGTGTGTTACAGTGTGATCATGTATAACAGTGCAGTGTGTTAGTGTGTGATCATGTATAACAGTGCAGTGTGTTACAGTGTGATCATGTATAACAGTGCAGTGTGTTACAGTGTGATCATGTATAACAGTGCAGTGTGTGTTACAGTGTGATCATGTATAACAGTGCAGTGTGTGTTAGTTTGATCATGTATAACAGTGCAGAGTGTGTTAGTGTGATCATGTATAACAGTGCAGAGTGTTAGTGTGATCATGTATAACAGTGCAGTGTGTGTTACCGTGTGATCATGTATAACAGTGCAGTGTGTGTTAGTTTGATCATGTATAACAGTGCAGAGTGTGTTAGTGTGATCATGTATAACAGTGCAGAGTGTTAGTGTGATCATGTATAACAGTGCAGTGTGTGTTACAGTGTGATCATGTATAACAGTGCAGTGTGTGTTAGTGTGATCATGTATAACAGTGCAGTGTGTTAGTGTGATCATGTATAACAGTGCAGTGTGTTACAGTGTGATCATGTATAACAGTGCAGTGTTAGTGTGATCATGTATAACAGTGCAGTGTGTGTTACAGTGTGATCATGTATAACAGTGCAGTGTGTGTTAGTGTGATCATGTATAACAGTGCAGTGTGTGTCACAGAGTGATCATGCATAACAGTGCAGTGTGTGTCACAGTGTGATCATGTATAACAGTGCAGTGTGTGTTACCGTGTGATCATGTATAACAGTGCAGTGTGTGTCAGTGTGATCATGTATAACAGTGCAGTGTGTGTCACAGTGTGATCATGTATAACAGTGCAGTGTGTGTTAGTGTGATCATGTATAACAGTGCAGTGTGTTAGTGTGATCATGTATAACAGTGCAGTGTGTGTTACCGTGTGATCATGTATAACAGTGCAGTGTGTGTTAGTGTGATCATGTATAACAGTGCAGTGTGTGTTACAGTGTGATCATGTATAACAGTGCAGTGTGTGTTACAGTGTGATCATGTATAACAGTGCAGTGTGTGTTACAGTGTGATCATGTATAACAGTGCAGTGTGTGTCACAGTGTGATCATGTATAACAGTGCAGTGTGTGTCACAGTGTGATCATGTATAACAGTGCAGTGTGTGTTAGTGTGATCATGTATAACAGTGCAGTGTGTGTTAGTGTGATCATGTATAACAGTGCAGTGTGTGTCACAATGTGATCATGTATAACAGTGCAGTGTGTGTTACAGTGTGATCATGTATAACAGTGCAGTGTGTTAGTGTGTGATCATGTATAACAGTGCAGTGTGCGTTACAGTGTGATCATGTATAACAGTGCAGTGTGTGTTAGTGTGATCATGTATAACAGTGCAGTGTGTGTTACAGTGTGATCATGTATAACAGTGCAGTGTGTGTTACAGTGTGATCATGTATAACAGTGCAGTGTGTGTTACAGTGTGATCATGTATAACAGTGCAGTGTGTGTTACAGTGTGATCATGTATAACAGTGCAGTGTGTGTTACAGTGTGATCATGTATAACAGTGCAGTGTGTGTTACAGTGTGATCATGTATAACAGTGCAGTGTGTGTTACAGTGTGATCATGTATAACAGTGCAGTGTGTGTTACAGTGTGATCATGTATAACAGTGCAGTGTGTGTTACAGTGTGATCATGTATAACAGTGCAGTGTGTGTTACAGTGTGATCATGTATAACAGTGCAGTGTGTGTTACAGTGTGATCATGTATAACAGTGCAGTGTGTGTTACAGTGTGATCATGTATAACAGTGCAGTGTGTGTTACAGTGTGATCATGTATAACAGTGCAGTGTGTGTTACAGTGTGATCATGTATAACAGTGCAGTGTGTGTTACAGTGTGATCATGTATAACAGTGCAGTGTGTGTTACAGTGTGATCATGTATAACAGTGCAGTGTGTGTTACAGTGTGATCATGTATAACAGTGCAGTGTGTTAGTGTGATCATGTATAACAGTGCAGTGTGTGTTACAGTGTGATCATGTATAACAGTGCAGTGTGTGTTACAGTGTGATCATGTATAACAGTGCAGTGTGTTACAGTGTGATCATGTATAACAGTGCAGTGTGTTACAGTGTGATCATGTATAACAGTGCAGTGTGTGTTACAGTGTGATCATGTATAACAGTGCAGTGTGTTACAGTGTGATCATGTATAACAGTGCAGTGTGTGTCAGTGTGATCATGTATAACAGTGCAGTGTGTGTTAGTGTGATCATGTATAACAGTGCAGTGTGTGTTAGTGTGATCATGTATAACAGTGCAGTGTCTGTCACAATGTGATCATGTATGCATGTGTGCAGTGTGTGTTACAGTGTGATCATGTATAACAGTGCAGTGTGTGTTACAGTGTGATCATGTATAACAGTGCAGTGTGTGTTACAGTGTGATCATGTATAACAGTGCAGTGTGTGTTACAGTGTGATCATGTATAACAGTGCAGTGTGTGTTACAGTGTGATCATGTATAACAGTGCAGTGTGTGTTACAGTGTGATCATGTATAACAGTGCAGTGTGTTACAGTGTAATCATGTATAACAGTGCAGTGCGCGTTACAGTGTGATCATGTATAACAGTGCAGTGTGTGTTATAATGTGTGATCATGTATAACAGTGCAGTGTGTTAGTGTGATCATGTATAACAGTGCAGTGTGTGTTACAGTGTGATCATGTATAACAGTGCAGTGTTACAGTGTGATCATGTATAACAGTGCAGTGTGTGTTACAGTGTGATCATGTATAACAGTGCAGTGTGTGTTAGTGTGATCATGTATAACAGTGCAGTGTGTTAGTGTGATCATGTATAACAGTGCAGTGTGTTACAGTGTGATCATGTATAACAGTGCAGTGTGTGTTAGTGTGATCATGTATAACAGTGCAGTGTGTGTCACAGAGTGATCATGCATAACAGTGCAGTGTGTTACAGTGTGATCATGTATAACGGTGCAGTGTGTGTCACCGTGTGATCATGTATAACAGTGCAGTGTGTGTTACCGTGTGATCATGTATAACAGTGCAGTGTGTGTCAGTGTGATCATGTATAACAGTGCAGTGTGTGTCACAGTGTGATCATGTATAACAGTGCAGTGTGTGTTAGTGTGATCATGTATAACAGTGCAGTGTGTTAGTGTGATCATGTATAACAGTGCAGTGTGTGTTACCGTGTGATCATGTATAACAGTGCAGTGTGTGTTAGTGTGATCATGTATAACAGTGCAGTGTGTGTTAGTGTGATCATGTATAACAGTGCAGTGTGTGTTAGTGTGATCATGTATAACAGTGCAGTGTGTGTTAGTGTAATCATGTATAACAGTGCAGTGTGTGTTACAGTGTAATCATGTATAACAGTGCAGTGTTAGTGTGATCATGTATAACAGTGCAGTGTGTGTTACAGTGTGATCATGTATAACAGTGCAGTGTGTGTCACAGTGTGATCATGTATAACAGTGCAGTGTGTGTCAGTGTGATCATGTATAACAGTGCAGTGTGTGTTAGTGTGATCATGTATAACAGTGCAGTGTGTGTTAGTGTGATCATGTATAACAGTGCAGTGTGTGTCACAATGTGATCATGTATAACAGTGCAGTGTGTGTTACAGTGTGATCATGTATGCATGTGTGCAGTGTGTGTTACAGTGTGATCATGTATAACAGTGCAGTGTGTTAGTGTGTGATCATGTATAACAGTGCAGTGTGTGTTACAGTGTGATCATGTATAACAGTGCAGTGTGTGTCACAGTGTGATCATGTATAACAGTGCAGTGTGTGTCACAGTGTGATCATGTATAACAGTGCAGTGTGTGTTAGTGTGATCATGTATAACAGTGCAGTGTGTTAGTGTGATCATGTATAACAGTGCAGTGTGTGTTACAGTGTGATCATGTATGCATGTGTGCAGTGTGTGTTACAGTGTGATCATGTATAACAGTGCAGTGTGTTAGTGTGTGATCATGTATAACAGTGCAGTGTGTTACAGTGTGATCATGTATAACAGTGCAGTGTGTTAGTGTGATCATGTATAACAGTGCAGTGTGTGTTACAGTGTGATCATGTATAACAGTGCAGTGTGTGTTACCGTGTGATCATGTATAACAGTGCAGTGTGTGTTAGTTTGATCATGTATAACAGTGCAGAGTGTGTTAGTGTGATCATGTATAACAGTGCAGAGTGTTAGTGTGATCATGTATAACAGTGCAGTGTGTGTTACAGTGTGATCATGTATAACAGTGCAGTGTGTGTTAGTGTGATCATGTATAACAGTGCAGTGTGTTAGTGTGATCATGTATAACAGTGCAGTGTGTTACAGTGTGATCATGTATAACAGTGCAGTGTTAGTGTGATCATGTATAACAGTGCAGTGTGTGTCACAGTGTGATCATGTATAACAGTGCAGTGTGTGTTACCGTGTGATCATGTATAACAGTGCAGTGTGTGTCAGTGTGATCATGTATAACAGTGCAGTGTGTGTCACAGTGTGATCATGTATAACAGTGCAGTGTGTGTCACAGTGTGATCATGTATAACAGTGCAGTGTGTGTTACCGTGTGATCATGTATAACAGTGCAGTGTGTGTCAGTGTGATCATGTATAACAGTGCAGTGTGTGTCACAGTGTGATCATGTATAACAGTGCAGTGTGTGTTAGTGTGATCATGTATAACAGTGCAGTGTGTTAGTGTGATCATGTATAACAGTGCAGTGTGTGTTACCGTGTGATCATGTATAACAGTGCAGTGTGTGTTAGTGTGATCATGTATAACAGTGCAGTGTGTGTTAGTGTGATCATGTATAACAGTGCAGTGTGTGTTAGTGTGATCATGTATAACAGTGCAGTGTGTTAGTGTGATCATGTATAACAGTGCAGTGTGTGTTACAGTGTGATCATGTATAACAGTGCAGTGTGTGTTACAGTGTGATCATGTATAACAGTGCAGTGTGTGTTACAGTGTGATCATGTATAACAGTGCAGTGTGTTACAGTGTGATCATGTATAACAGTGCAGTGTGTTACAGTGTGATCATGTATAACAGTGCAGTGTTACAGTGTGATCATGTATAACAGTGCAGTGTGTGTCACAGTGTGATCATGTATAACAGTGCAGTGTGTGTCACAGTGTGATCATGTATAACAGTGCAGTGTGTGTTACAGTGTGATCATGTATAACAGTGCAGTGTGTGTTACAGTGTGATCATGTATAACAGTGCAGTGTGTGTTACAGTGTGATCATGTATAACAGTGCAGTGTGTGTTACAGTGTGATCATGTATAACAGTGCAGTGTGTGTTACAGTGATCATGTATAACAGTGCAGTGTGTTACAGTGTGATCATGTATAACAGTGCAGTGTGTGTTACAGTGTGATCATGTATAACAGTGCAGTGTGTTACAGTGTGATCATGTATAACAGTGCAGTGTGTTACAGTGTGATCATGTATAACAGTGCAGTGTGTTAGTGTGATCATGTATAACAGTGCAGTGTGTTACAGTGTGATCATGTATAACAGTGCAGTGTGTTACAGTGTGATCATGTATAACAGTGCAGTGTGTGTCAGTGTGATCATGTATAACAGTGCAGTGTGTGTCAGTGTGATCATGTATAACAGTGCAGTGTGTTACAGTGTAATCATGTATAACAGTGCAGTGTGCGTTACAGTGTGATCATGTATAACAGTGCAGTGTGTGTTACAGTGTGATCATGTATAACAGTGCAGTGTGTGTTAGTGTGATCATGTATAACAGTGCAGTGTGTTACAGTGTGATCATGTATAACAGTGCAGTGTGTTACAGTGTGATCATGTATAACAGAGCAGTGTGTGTTACACTGTGATCATGTATAACAGTGCAGTGTGTGTTACAGTGTGATCATGTATAACAGTGCAGTGTGTGTTACAGTGTGATCATGTATAACAGTGCAGTGTGCGTTACAGTGTGATCATGTATAACAGTGCAGTGTGCGTTACAGTGTGATCATGTATAACAGTGCAGTGTGCGTTACAGTGTGATCATGTATAACAGTGCAGTGTGCGTTACAGTGTGATCATGTATAACAGTGCAGTGTGCGTTGCAGTGTGATCATGTATAACAGTGCAGTGTGCGTTACAGTGTGATCATGTATAACAGTGCAGTGTGCGTTACAGTGTGATCATGTATAACAGTGCAGTGTGCGTTACAGTGTGATCATGTATAACAGTGCAGTGTGCGTTACAGTGTGATCATGTATAACAGTGCAGTGTGTGTTAGTGTGATCATGTATAACAGTGCAGTGTGTGTTACAGTGTGATCATGTATAACAGTGCAGTGTGTGTTACAGTGTGATCATGTATAACAGTGCAGTGTGTGTTACAGTGTGATCATGTATAACAGTGCAGTGTGTGTTACAGTGTGATCATGTATAACAGTGCAGTGTGTGTTACAGTGTGATCATGTATAACAGTGCAGTGTGTGTTACAGTGTGATCATGTATAACAGTGCAGTGTGTGTTACAGTGTGATCATGTATAACAGTGCAGTGTGTGTTACAGTGTGATCATGTATAACAGTGCAGTGTGTGTTACAGTGTGATCATGTATAACAGTGCAGTGTGTGTTACAGTGTGATCATGTATAACAGTGCAGTGTGTGTTACAGTGTGATCATGTATAACAGTGCAGTGTGTGTTACAGTGTGATCATGTATAACAGTGCAGTGTGTGTTACAGTGTGATCATGTATAACAGTGCAGTGTGTGTTACAGTGTGATCATGTATAACAGTGCAGTGTGTGTTACAGTGTGATCATGTATAACAGTGCAGTGTGTGTTACAGTGTGATCATGTATAACAGTGCAGTGTGTGTTACAGTGTGATCATGTATAACAGTGCAGTGTGTGTTACAGTGTGATCATGTATAACAGTGCAGTGTGTTAGTGTGATCATGTATAACAGTGCAGTGTGTGTTACAGTGTGATCATGTATAACAGTGCAGTGTGTGTTACAGTGTGATCATGTATAACAGTGCAGTGTGTTACAGTGTGATCATGTATAACAGTGCAGTGTGTTACAGTGTGATCATGTATAACAGTGCAGTGTGTTACAGTGTGATCATGTATAACAGTGCAGTGTGTTACAGTGTGATCATGTATAACAGTGCAGTGTGTGTCACAGTGTGATCATGTATAACAGTGCAGTGTGTGTTAGTGTGATCATGTATAACAGTGCAGTGTGTGTTAGTGTGATCATGTATAACAGTGCAGTGTCTGTCACAATGTGATCATGTATGCATGTGTGCAGTGTGTGTTACAGTGTGATCATGTATAACATTGCAGTGTGTGTTACAGTGTGATCATGTATAACAGAGCAGTGTGTGTTACAGTGTGATCATGTATAACAGTGCAGTGTGTGTTACAGTGTGATCATGTATAACAGTGCAGTGTGTGTTACAGTGTGATCATGTATAACAGTGCAGTGTGTGTTACAGTGTGATCATGTATAACACTGCAGTGTGTTACAGTGTAATCATGTATAACAGTGCAGTGTGCGTTACAGTGTGATCATGTATAACAGTGCAGTGTGTGTTATAATGTGTGATCATGTATAACAGTGCAGTGTGTGTTACAGTGTAATCATGTATAACAGTGCAGTGTTACAGTGTGATCATGTATAACAGTGCAGTGTGTGTTACAGTGTGATCATGTATAACAGTGCAGTGTGTGTTAGTGTGATCATGTATAACAGTGCAGTGTGTTAGTGTGATCATGTATAACAGTGCAGTGTGTTACAGTGTGATCATGTATAACAGTGCAGTGTGTGTTAGTGTGATCATGTATAACAGTGCAGTGTGTGTCACAGAGTGATCATGCATAACAGTGCAGTGTGTGTCACCGTGTGATCATGTATAACAGTGCAGTGTGTGTTACCGTGTGATCATGTATAACAGTGCAGTGTGTGTCAGTGTGATCATGTATAACAGTGCAGTGTGTGTCACAGTGTGATCATGTATAACAGTGCAGTGTGTGTTAGTGTGATCATGCATAACAGTGCAGTGTGTTAGTGTGATCATGTATAACAGTGCAGTGTGTGTTACCGTGTGATCATGTATAACAGTGCAGTGTGTGTTAGTGTGATCATGTATAACAGTGCAGTGTGTGTTAGTGTGATCATGTATAACAGTGCAGTGTGTGTTAGTGTAATCATGTATAACAGTGCAGTGTGTGTTACAGTGTGATCATGTATAACAGTGCAGTGTGTTACAGTGTGATCATGTATAACAGTGCAGTGTGTGTTACAGTGTGATCATGTATAACAGTGCAGTGTGTGTCACAGTGTGATCATGTATAACAGTGCAGTGTGTGTCAGTGTGATCATGTATAACAGTGCAGTGTGTGTTAGTGTGATCATGTATAACAGTGCAGTGTGTGTTAGTGTGATCATGTATAACAGTGCAGTGTGTGTCACAATGTGATCATGTATAACAGTGCAGTGTGTGTTACAGTGTGATCATGTATGCATGTGTGCAGTGTGTGTTACAGTGTGATCATGTATAACAGTGCAGTGTGTTAGTGTGTGATCATGTATAACAGTGCAGTGTGTGTTACAGTGTGATCATGTATAACAGTGCAGTGTGTGTCACAGTGTGATCATGTATAACAGTGCAGTGTGTGTCACAGTGTGATCATGTATAACAGTGCAGTGTGTGTTAGTGTGATCATGTATAACAGTGCAGTGTGTTAGTGTGATCATGTATAACAGTGCAGTGTGTGTTACAGTGTGATCATGTATGCATGTGTGCAGTGTGTGTTAGTGTGATCATGTATAACAGTGCAGTGTGTTAGTGTGTGATCATGTATAACAGTGCAGTGTGTTACAGTGTGATCATGTATAACAATGCAGTGTGTTAGTGTGATCATGTATAACAGTGCAGTGTGTGTTACAGTGTGATCATGTATAACAGTGCAGTGTGTGTTAGTTTGATCATGTATAACAGTGCAGAGTGTGTTAGTGTGATCATGTATAACAGTGCAGAGTGTTAGTGTGATCATGTATAACAGTGCAGTGTGTGTTACCGTGTGATCATGTATAACAGTGCAGTGTGTGTTAGTTTGATCATGTATAACAGTGCAGAGTGTGTTAGTGTGATCATGTATAACAGTGCAGAGTGTTAGTGTGATCATGTATAACAGTGCAGTGTGTGTTACAGTGTGATCATGTATAACAGTGCAGTGTGTGTTAGTGTGATCATGTATAACAGTGCAGTGTGTTAGTGTGATCATGTATAACAGTGCAGTGTGTTACAGTGTGATCATGTATAACAGTGCAGTGTTAGTGTGATCATGTATAACAGTGCAGTGTGTGTTACAGTGTGATCATGTATAACAGTGCAGTGTGTGTTAGTGTGATCATGTATAACAGTGCAGTGTGTGTCACAGAGTGATCATGCATAACAGTGCAGTGTGTGTCAGTGTGATCATGTATAACAGTGCAGTGTGTGTTACCGTGTGATCATGTATAACAGTGCAGTGTGTGTCAGTGTGATCATGTATAACAGTGCAGTGTGTGTCACAGTGTGATCATGTATAACAGTGCAGTGTGTGTTAGTGTGATCATGTATAACAGTGCAGTGTGTTAGTGTGATCATGTATAACAGTGCAGTGTGTGTTACCGTGTGATCATGTATAACAGTGCAGTGTGTGTTAGTGTGATCATGTATAACAGTGCAGTGTGTGTTACAGTGTGATCATGTATAACAGTGCAGTGTGTGTTAGTGTGATCATGTATAACAGTGCAGTGTGTGTCACAATGTGATCATGTATAACAGTGCAGTGTGTGTCACAGTGTGATCATGTATAACAGTGCAGTGTGTGTCAGTGTGATCATGTATAACAGTGCAGTGTGTGTTAGTGTGATCATGTATAACAGTGCAGTGTGTGTCACAATGTGATCATGTATAACAGTGCAGTGTGTGTTACAGTGTGATCATGTATAACAGTGCAGTGTGTTAGTGTGTGATCATGTATAACAGTGCAGTGTGTTACAGTGTGATCATGTATAACAGTGCAGTGTGTTACAGTGTGATCATGTATAACAGTGCAGTGTGTGTCACAGTGTGATCATGTATAACAGTGCAGTGTGTGTCACAGTGTGATCATGTATAACAGTGCAGTGTGTGTTACAGTGTGATCATGTATAACAGTGCAGTGTTAGTGTGATCATGTATAACAGTGCAGTGTGTGTTACAGTGTGATCATGTATGCATGTGTGCAGTGTGTGTTACAGTGTGATCATGTATAACAGTGCAGTGTGTTAGTGTGTGATCATGTATAACAGTGCAGTGTGTTACAGTGTGATCATGTATAACAGTGCAGTGTGTTAGTGTGATCATGTATAACAGTGCAGTGTGTGTTACAGTGTGATCATGTATAACAGTGCAGTGTGTGTTACCGTGTGATCATGTATAACAGTGCAGTGTGTGTTAGTTTGATCATGTATAACAGTGCAGAGTGTGTTAGTGTGATCATGTATAACAGTGCAGTGTGTTAGTGTGATCATGTATAACAGTGCAGTGTGTGTTACAGTGTGATCATGTATAACAGTGCAGTGTGTGTTAGTGTGATCATGTATAACAGTGCAGTGTGTTACAGTGTGATCATGTATAACAGTGCAGTGTGTGTTAGTGTGATCATGTATAACAGTGCAGTGTGTGTCACAGAGTGATCATGCATAACAGTGCAGTGTGTGTCACAGTGTGATCATGTATAACAGTGCAGTGTGTGTTACCGTGTGATCATGTATAACAGTGCAGTGTGTGTCACAGTGTGATCATGTATAACAGTGCAGTGTGTGTCACAGTGTGATCATGTATAACAGTGCAGTGTGTTAGTGATCATGTATAACAGTGCAGTGTGTTAGTGTGATCATGTATAACAGTGCAGTGTGTGTTACCGTGTGATCATGTATAACAGTGCAGTGTGTGTTAGTGTGATCATGTATAACAGTGCAGTGTGTTAGTGTGATCATGTATAACAGTGCAGTGTGTGTTACAGTGTGATCATGTATAACAGTGCAGTGTGTGTTAGTGTGATCATGTATAACAGTGCAGTGTGTTAGTGTGATCATGTATAACAGTGCAGTGTGTTACAGTGTGATCATGTATAACAGTGCAGTGTGTGTTAGTGTGATCATGTATAACAGTGCAGTGTGTGTCACAGAGTGATCATGCATAACAGTGCAGTGTGTGTCACAGTGTGATCATGTATAACAGTGCAGTGTGTCACAGTGTGATCATGTATAACAGTGCAGTGTGTGTCAGTGTGATCATGTATAACAGTGCAGTGTGTGTCACAGTGTGATCATGTATAACAGTGCAGTGTGTGTCAGTGTGATCATGTATAACAGTGCAGTGTGTGTCACAGTGTGATCATGTATAACAGTGCAGTGTGTGTCAGTGTGATCATGTATAACAGTGCAGTGTGTTACAGTGTGATCATGTATAACAGTGCAGTGTGTTACAGTGTGATCATGTATAACAGTGCAGTGTTACAGTGTGATCATGTATAACAGTGCAGTGTGTTACAGTGTGATCATGTATAACAGTGCAGTGTGTGTCACAGTGTGATCATGTATAACAGTGCAGTGTGTGTTAGTGTGATCATGTATAACAGTGCAGTGTGTGTTACAGTGTGATCATGTATAACAGTGCAGTGTGTGTCACAATGTGATCATGTATAACAGTGCAGTGTGTGTTACAGTGTGATCATGTATAACAGTGCAGTGTGTGTCACAATGTGATCATGTATAACAGTGCAGTGTGTGTTACAGTGTGATCATGTATAACAGTGCAGTGTGTGTTACAGTGTGATCATGTATAACAGTGCAGTGTGTGTTACAGTGTGATCATGTATAACAGTGCAGTGTGTGTTACAGTGTGATCATGTATAACAGTGCAGTGTGTGTTACAGTGTGATCATGTATAACAGTGCACAGGTATAAATGTGATTCACAGGATGAATGTCATGTCATATGCACAGACAGTGTACAATGCACAGTGTGTTCACAGCCTGTGCATATGATTGCAACAGAGCATAGAAATAGAAATCACATTCATTTAACTAACATTGTGTGTGTAATAATCAGGAGACTTCGCTGGAAGCAGGGACCAAACCCAGATCTCTGTGGTCGTCTCCAAAGTAGAAACATGCCCTAACACGCCCTCAGTCACATGTCCTAATACGCCCTCAGTCACATGACGTCAGTCACATGCCCTCAGTCACATGTCCTAACACGCCCTCAGTCACATGTCCTAACACGCCGTCAGTCACATGACGTCAGTCACATGCCCTCAGTCACATGTCCTAACACGCCCTCAGTCACATGTCCTAACACGCCGTCAGTCACATGACCTCAGTCACAGCTGGTAAATAACACCTGAATAGCAGTGAATAAACCCCTAACTAGAGACTAATAATCAATTAAGTAATTATTAACTAATAATCGCTGATCATGTATAACAGTGCAGTGTGTGTTACAGTGTGATCATGTATAACAGTGCAGTGTGTGTTACAGTGTGATCATGTATAACAGTGCAGTGTGTGTCACAGTGTGATCATGTATAACAGTGCAGTGTGTGTTAGTGTGATCATGTATAACAGTGCAGTGTGTGTTACAGTGTGATCGTGTATAATAGTGCAGTGCGTGTCACAGTGTGATCATGTATAACAGTGCAGTGTGTTACAGTGTGATCATGTATAACAGTGCAGTGTGTGTCACAGTGTGATCATGTATAACAGTGCAGTGTGTGTTACAGTGTGATCATGTATAACAGTGCAGTGTGTGTTAGTGTGATCATGTATAACAGTGCAGTGTGTGTCACAGTGTGATCATGTATAACAGTGCAGTGTGTGTTACAGTGTGATCATGTATAACAGTGCAGTGTGTGTTAGTGTGATCATGTATAACAGTGCAGTGTGTGTCACAATGTGATCATGTATAACAGTGCAGTGTGTTACAGTGTGATCATGTATAACAGTGCAGTGTGTGTTAGTGTGATCATGTATAACAGTGCAGTGTGTCACAGTGTGATCATGTATAACAGTGCAGTGTGTGTCACAGTGTGATCATGTATAACAGTGCAGTGTGTGTTAGTCTGATCATGTATAACAGTGCAGTGTGTGTCACAGTGTGATCATGTATAACAGTGCAGTGTGTGTCAGTGTGATCATGTATAACAGTGTAGTGTGTTACAGTGTGATCATGTATAACAGTGCAGTGTGTTACAGTGTGATCATGTATAACAGTGCAGTGTGTGTCACAATGTGATCATGTATAACAGTGCAGTGTGTGTTAGTGTGATCATGTATAACAGTGCAGTGTGTGTTACAGTGTGATCATGTATAACAGTGCAGTGTGTTACAGTGTGATCATGTATAACAGTGCAGTGTGTGTTATAATGTGTGATCATGTATAACAGTGCAGTGTGTGTTAGTGTGATCATGTATAACAGTGCAGTGTGTGTTACAGTGTGATCATGTATAACAGTGCAGTGTTACAGTGTGATCATGTATAACAGTGCAGTGTGTGTTACAGTGTGATCATGTATAACAGTGCAGTGTGTGTCACAGTGTGATCATGTATAACAGTGCAGTGTGTGTCACAGTGTGATCATGTATAACAGTGCAGTGTGTGTTAGTGTGATCATGTATAACAGTGCAGTGTGTTACAGTGTGATCATGTATAACAGTGCAGTGTGTGTTACAGTGTGATCATGTATAACAGTGCAGTGTGTGTCACAGTGTGATCATGTATAACAGTGCAGTGTGTGTTAGTGTGATCATGTATAACAGTGCAGTGTGTGTCACAGTGTGATCATGTATAACAGTGCAGTGTGTGTCACAGTGTGATCATGTATAACAGTGCAGTGTGTGTTAGTGTGATCATGTATAACAGTGCAGTGTGTGTTACAGTGTGATCATGTATAACAGTGCAGTGTGTGTCACAATGTGATCATGTATAACAGTGCAGTGTGTTACAGTGTGATCATGTATGCATGTGTGCAGTGTGTGTTACAGTGTGATCATGTATAACAGTGCAGTGTGTTAGTGTGTGATCATGTATAACAGTGCAGTGTGTGTTACAGTGTGATCATGTATAACAGTGCAGTGTGTGTTACACTGTGATCATGTATAACAGTGCAGTGTGTGTTACAGTGTGATCATGTATAACAGTGCAGTGTGTGTTACAGTGTGATCATGTATAACAGTGCAGTGTGTGTTACAGTGTGATCATGTATAACAGTGCAGTGTGTGTCACAGTGTGATCATGTATAACAGTGCAGTGTGTGTCACAGTGTGATCATGTATAACAGTGCAGTGTGTGTTACCGTGTGATCATGTATAACAGTGCAGTGTGTGTTACAGTGTGATCATGTATAACAGTGCAGTGTGTGTCACAGTGTGATCATGTATAACAGTGCAGTGTGTGTTACAGTGTGATCATGTATAACAGTGCAGTGTGTTAGTGTGATCATGTATAACAGTGCAGTGTGTGTTACAGTGTGATCATGTATAACAGTGCAGTGTGTGTTACAGTGTGATCATGTATAACAGTGCAGTGTGTGTTACAGTGTGATCATGTATAACAGTGCAGTGTGTTACAGTGTGATCATGTATAACAGTGCAGTGTGTTACAGTGTGATCATGTATAACAGTGCAGTGTGTTACAGTGTGATCATGTATAACAGTGCAGTGTGTGTCACAGTGTGATCATGTATAACAGTGCAGTGTGTGTTACAGTGTGATCATGTATAACAGTGCAGTGTGTGTTACAGTGTGATCATGTATAACAGTGCAGTGTGTGTTACAGTGTGATCATGTATAACAGTGCAGTGTGTTAGTGTGATCATGTATAACAGTGCAGTGTGTGTTACAGTGTGATCATGTATAACAGTGCAGTGTGTGTTACAGTGTGATCATGTATAACAGTGCAGTGTGTTACAGTGTGATCATGTATAACAGTGCAGTGTGTTACAGTGTGATCATGTATAACAGTGCAGTGTGTTACAGTGTGATCATGTATAACAGTGCAGTGTGTGTCACAGTGTGATCATGTATAACAGTGCAGTGTGTGTCACAGTGTGATCATGTATAACAGTGCAGTGTGCGTTACAGTGTGATCATGTATAACAGTGCAGTGTGTGTTACAGTGTGATCATGTATAACAGTGCAGTGTGTGTTAGTGTGATCATGTATAACAGTGCAGTGTGTTACAGTGTGATCATGTATAACAGTGCAGTGTGTGTTACAGTGTGATCATGTATAACAGTGCAGTGTGTGTTACAGTGTGATCATGTATAACAGTGCAGTGTGTGTTACAGTGTGATCATGTATAACAGTGCAGTGTGTGTCACAGTGTGATCATGTATAACAGTGCAGTGTGTGTTACAGTGTGATCATGTATAACAGTGCAGTGTGTTACAGTGTGATCATGTATAACAGTGCAGTGTGTGTTACAGTGTGATCATGTATAACAGTGCAGTGTGTGTCAGTGTGATCATGTATAACAGTGCAGTGTGTGTTACAGTGTGATCATGTATAACAGTGCAGTGTGTGTTAGTGTGATCATGTATAACAGTGCAGTGTGTGTCACAGTGTGATCATGTATAACAGTGCAGTGTGTTACAGTGTGATCATGTATAACAGTGCAGTGTGTGTTACAGTGTGATCATGTATAACAGTGCAGTGTGTGTTACAGTGTGATCATGTATAACAGTGCAGTGTGTGTTACAGTGTGATCATGTATAACAGTGCAGTGTGTGTTAGTGTGATCATGTATAACAGTGCAGTGTGTGTCACAGTGTGATCATGTATAACAGTGCAGTGTGTGTCACAGTGTGATCATGTATAACAGTGCAGTGTGTGTTACAGTGTGATCATGTATATCAGTGCAGTGTGTGTTAGTGTGATCATGTATAACAGTGCAGTGTGTGTCACAGTGTGATCATGTATAACAGTGCAGTGTGTGTCAGTGTGATCATGTATAACAGTGCAGTGTGTGTTACAGTGTGATCATGTATAACAGTGCAGTGTGTGTTAGTGTGATCATGTATAACAGTGCAGTGTGTGTTAGTGTGATCATGTATAACAGTGCAGTGTGTGTTACAGTGTGATCATGTATAACAGTGCAGTGTGTGTTACAGTGTGATCATGTATAACACTGCAGTGTGTGTTAGTGTGATCATGTATAACAGTGCAGTGTGTGTCACATTGTGATCATGTATAACAGTGCAGTGTGTGTCACAGTGTGATCATGTATAACAGTGCAGTGTGTGTTAGTGTGATCATGTATAACAGTGCAGTGTGTGTCACAGTGTGATCATGTATAACAGTGCAGTGTGTTACAGTGTGATCATGTATAACAGTGCAGTGTGTGTTACAGTGTGATCATGTATAACAGTGCAGTGTGTGTTAGTGTGATCATGTATAACAGTGCAGTGTGTGTCAGTGTGATCATGTATAACAGTGCAGTGTGTTAGTGTGATCATGTATAACAGTGCAGTGTGTGTCAGTGTGATCATGTATAACAGTGCAGTGTGTGTTACAGTGTGATCATGTATAACAGTGCAGTGTGTGTTACAGTGTGATCATGTATAACAGTGCAGTGTGTGTTACAGTGTGATCATGTATAACAGTGCAGTGTGTGTTACAGTGTGATCATGTATAACAGTGCAGTGTGTGTTAGTGTGATCATGTATAACAGTGCAGTGTGTGTCACAGTGTGATCATGTATAACAGTGCAGTGTGTGTCACAGTGTGATCATGTATAACAGTGCAGTGTGTGTTACAGTGTGATCATGTATAACAGTGCAGTGTGTTAGTGTGATCATGTATAACAGTGCAGTGTGTGTTACAGTGTAATCATGTATAACAGTGCAGTGTTACAGTGTGATCATGTATAACAGTGCAGTGTGTGTTACAGTGTGATCATGTATAACAGTGCAGTGTGTGTTAGTGTGATCATGTATAACAGTGCAGTGTGTTAGTGTGATCATGTATAACAGTGCAGTGTGTTACAGTGTGATCATGTATAACAGTGCAGTGTGTGTTAGTGTGATCATGTATAACAGTGCAGTGTGTCACAGAGTGATCATGCATAACAGTGCAGTGTGTGTCACCGTGTGATCATGTATAACAGTGCAGTGTGTGTTACCGTGTGATCATGTATAACAGTGCAGTGTGTGTCAGTGTGATCATGTATAACAGTGCAGTGTGTGTCACAGTGTGATCATGTATAACAGTGCAGTGTGTGTTAGTGTGATCATGTATAACAGTGCAGTGTGTTAGTGTGATCATGTATAACAGTGCAGTGTGTTAGTGTGATCATGTATAACAGTGCAGTGTGTGTTAGTGTGATCATGTATAACAGTGCAGTGTGTGTTAGTGTGATCATGTATAACAGTGCAGTGTGTGTTAGTGTAATCATGTATAACAGTGCAGTGTGTGTTACAGTGTAATCATGTATAACAGTGCAGTGTTACAGTGTGATCATGTATAACAGTGCAGTGTGTGTCACAGTGTGATCATGTATAACAGTGCAGTGTGTGTCAGTGTGATCATGTATAACAGTGCAGTGTGTGTTAGTGTGATCATGTATAACAGTGCAGTGTGTCACAATGTGATCATGTATAACAGTGCAGTGTGTGTTACAGTGTGATCATGTATAACAGTGCAGTGTGTGTTACAGTGTGATCATGTATAACAGTGCAGTGTGTTAGTGTGTGATCATGTATAACAGTGCAGTGTGTGTTACAGTGTGATCATGTATAACAGTGCAGTGTGTGTCACAGTGTGATCATGTATAACAGTGCAGTGTGTGTCACAGTGTGATCATGTATAACAGTGCAGTGTGTGTTAGTGTGATCATGTATAACAGTGCAGTGTGTTAGTGTGATCATGTATAACAGTGCAGTGTGTGTTACAGTGTGATCATGTATAACAGTGCAGTGTGTGTTACAGTGTGATCATGTATAACAGTGCAGTGTGTTACAGTGTGATCATGTATAACAGTGCAGTGTGTTACAGTGTGATCATGTATAACAGTGCAGTGTGTTAGTGTGATCATGTATAACAGTGCAGTGTGTGTTACAGTGTGATCATGTATAACAGTGCAGTGTGTGTTACCGTGTGATCATGTATAACAGTGCAGTGTGTGTTAGTTTGATCATGTATAACAGTGCAGTGTGTGTTAGTGTGATCATGTATAACAGTGCAGTGTGTGTTACAGTGTGATCATGTATAACAGTGCAGTGTGTGTTACAGTGTGATCATGTATAACAGTGCAGTGTGTGTTAGTGTGATCATGTATAACAGTGCAGTGTGTTAGTGTGATCATGTATAACAGTGCAGTGTGTTAGTGTGATCATGTATAACAGTGCAGTGTGTGTTAGTGTGATCATGTATAACAGTGCAGTGTGTGTTACAGTGTGATCATGTATAACAGTGCAGTGTGTGTTAGTGTGATCATGTATAACAGTGCAGTGTGTGTCACAGTGTGATCATGTATAACAGTGCAGTGTGTGTCACAGTGTGATCATGTATAACAGTGCAGTGTGTGTCACAGTGTGATCATGTATAACAGTGCAGTGTGTGTCAGTGTGATCATGTATAACAGTGCAGTGTGTGTCACAGTGTGATCATGTATAACAGTGCAGTGTGTGTTAGTGTGATCATGTATAACAGTGCAGTGTGTGTTAGTGTGATCATGTATAACAGTGCAGTGTGTGTCACAGTGTGATCATGTATAACAGTGCAGTGTGTGTTAGTGTGATCATGTATAACAGTGCAGTGTGTGTCACAGTGTGATCATGTATAACAGTGCAGTGTGTGTCACAGTGTGATCATGTATAACAGTGCAGTGTGTGTCACAATGTGATCATGTATAACAGTGCAGTGTGTGTCACAGTGTGATCATGTATAACAGTGCAGTGTGTGTCACAGTGTGATCATGTATAACAGTGCAGTGTGTTACAGTGTGATCATGTATAACAGTGCAGTGTGTGTCACAGTGTGATCATGTATAACAGTGCAGTGTGTGTCACAGTGTGATCATGTATAACAGTGCAGTGTGTGTTACAGTGTGATCATGTATAACAGTGCAGTGTGTTAGTGTGATCATGTATAACAGTGCAGTGTGTGTTACAGTGTGATCATGTATGCATGTGTGCAGTGTGTGTTACAGTGTGATCATGTATAACAGTGCAGTGTGTTAGTGTGTGATCATGTATAACAGTGCAGTGTGTGTTACAGTGTGATCATGTATAACAGTGCAGTGTTACAGTGTGATCATGTATAACAGTGCAGTGTGTTAGTGTGATCATGTATAACAGTGCAGTGTGTGTTACAGTGTGATCATGTATAACAGTGCAGTGTGTGTTACCGTGTGATCATGTATAACAGTGCAGTGTGTGTTACAGTGTGATCATGTATAACAGTGCAGTGTGTGTTAGTGTGATCATGTATAACAGTGCAGTGTGTGTTACAGTGTGATCATGTATAACAGTGCAGTGTGTGTTACAGTGTGATCATGTATAACAGTGCAGTGTGTGTTAGTGTGATCATGTATAACAGTGCAGTGTGTGTTAGTGTGATCATGTATAACAGTGCAGTGTGTGTTAGTGTGATCATGTATAACAGTGCAGTGTGTGTCACAGAGTGATCATGCATAACAGTGCAGTGTGTGTCACAGTGTGATCATGTATAACAGTGCAGTGTGTGTTACCGTGTGATCATGTATAACAGTGCAGTGTGTGTCACAGTGTGATCATGTATAACAGTGCAGTGTGTTAGTGTGATCATGTATAACAGTGCAGTGTGTTAGTGTGATCATGTATAACAGTGCAGTGTGTGTTAGTGTGATCATGTATAACAGTGCAGTGTGTGTTAGTGTGATCATGTATAACAGTGCAGTGTGTTAGTGTGTGATCATGTATAACAGTGCAGTGTGTGTTACAGTGTGATCATGTATAACAGTGCAGTGTGTGTTAGTGTGATCATGTATAACAGTGCAGTGTGTTAGTGTGATCATGTATAACAGTGCAGTGTGTTACAGTGTGATCATGTATAACAGTGCAGTGTGTGTTAGTGTGATCATGTATAACAGTGCAGTGTGTGTCAGAGTGATCATGTATAACAGTGCAGTGTGTGTCACAGTGTGATCATGTATAACAGTGCAGTGTGTCACAGTGTGATCATGTATAACAGTGCAGTGTGTGTCAGTGTGATCATGTATAACAGTGCAGTGTGTGTCACAGTGTGATCATGTATAACAGTGCAGTGTGTGTCACAGTGTGATCATGTATAACAGTGCAGTGTGTTACAGTGTGATCATGTATAACAGTGCAGTGTGTTACAGTGTGATCATGTATAACAGTGCAGTGTTACAGTGTGATCATGTATAACAGTGCAGTGTGTTACAGTGTGATCATGTATAACAGTGCAGTGTGTGTCACAGTGTGATCATGTATAACAGTGCAGTGTGTGTTAGTGTGATCATGTATAACAGTGCAGTGTGTGTTACAGTGTGATCATGTATAACAGTGCAGTGTGTGTCACAATGTGATCATGTATAACAGTGCAGTGTGTGTTACAGTGTGATCATGTATAACAGTGCAGTGTGTGTCACAATGTGATCATGTATAACAGTGCAGTGTGTGTTACAGTGTGATCATGTATAACAGTGCAGTGTGTGTCACAATGTGATCATGTATAACAGTGCAGTGTGTGTTACAGTGTGATCATGTATAACAGTGCACAGGTATAAATGTGATTCACAGGATGAATGTCATGTCATATGCACAGACAGTGTACAATGCACAGTGTGTTCACAGCCTGTGCATATGATTGCAACAGCGCATAGAAATAGAAATCACATTCATTTAACTAACATTGTGTGTGTAATAATCAGGAGACTTCGCTGGAAGCAGGGACCAAACCCAGATCTCTGTGGTCGTCTCCAAAGTA
The DNA here is from genome assembly GCF_019097595.1 of Hemibagrus wyckioides. NCBI lineage: Eukaryota > Metazoa > Chordata > Actinopteri > Siluriformes > Bagridae > Hemibagrus > Hemibagrus wyckioides. The sequence continues at coordinate 21,184 of NW_026690801.1, read as the reverse complement.
GAAACATGCCCTAACACGCCCTCAGTCACATGTCCTAATACGCCCTCAGTCACATGACGTCAGTCACATGCCCTCAGTCACATGTCCTAACACGCCCTCAGTCACATGTCCTAACACGCCGTCAGTCACATGACGTCAGTCACATGCCCTCAGTCACATGTCCTAACACGCCCTCAGTCACATGTCCTAACACGCCGTCAGTCACATGACCTCAGTCACAGCTGGTAAATAACACCTGAATAGCAGTGAATAAACCCCTAACTAGAGACTAATAATCAATTAAGTAATTATTAACTAATAATCGCTGATCATGTATAACAGTGCAGTGTGTGTTACAGTGTGATCATGTATAACAGTGCAGTGTGTGTTACAGTGTGATCATGTATAACAGTGCAGTGTGTGTTACAGTGTGATCATGTATAACAGTGCAGTGTGTGTTACAGTGTGATCATGTATAACAGTGCAGTGTGTGTTACAGTGTGATCATGTATAACAGTGCAGTGTGTGTTACAGTGTGATCATGTATAACAGTGCAGTGTGTGTTACAGTGTGATCATGTATAACAGTGCAGTGTGTGTTACAGTGTGATCATGTATAACAGTGCAGTGTGTGTTACAGTGTGATCATGTATAACAGTGCAGTGTGTGTTAGTGTGATCATGTATAACAGTGCAGTGTGTGTTACAGTGTGATCATGTATAACAGTGCAGTGTGTGTTACAGTGTGATCATGTATAACAGTGCAGTGTGTTAGTGTGTGATCATGTATAACAGTGCAGTGTGTTAGTGTGTGATCATGTATAACAGTGCAGTGTGTTAGTGTGTGATCATGTATAACAGTGCAGTGTGTTAGTGTGTGATCATGTATAACAGTGCAGTGTGTTAGTGTGTGATCATGTATAACAGTGCAGTGTGTGTTACAGTGTGATCGTGTATAATAGTGCAGTGCGTGTCACAGTGTGATCATGTATAACAGTGCAGTGTTAGTGTGATCATGTATAACAGTGCAGTGTGTTACAGTGTGATCATGTATAACAGTGCAGTGTGTGTTACAGTGTGATCATGTATAACAGTGCAGTGTGTGTTAGTGTGATCATGTATAACAGTGCAGTGTGTTACAGTGTGATCATGTATAACAGTGCAGTGTGTGTTACAGTGTGATCATGTATAACAGTGCAGTGTGTGTTACAGTGTGATCATGTATAACAGTGCAGTGTGTGTTACAGTGTGATCATGTATAACAGTGCAGTGTGTTACAGTGTGATCATGTATAACAGTGCAGTGTGTGTTACAGTGTGATCATGTATAACAGTGCAGTGTGTGTTACAGTGTGATCATGTATAACAGTGCAGTGTGTGTCACAGTGTGATCATGTATAACAGTGCAGTGTGTGTTACAGTGTGATCATGTATAACAGTGCAGTGTGTGTTACAGTCTGATCATGTATAACAGTGCAGTGTGTGTCACAGTGTGATCATGTATAACAGTGCAGTGTGTGTCAGTGTGATCATGTATAACAGTGTAGTGTGTTACAGTGTGATCATGTATAACAGTGCAGTGTGTTACAGTGTGATCATGTATAACAGTGCAGTGTGTGTCACAATGTGATCATGTATGCATGTGTGCAGTGTGTGTTAGTGTGATCATGTATAACAGTGCAGTGTGTGTTACAGTGTGATCATGTATAACAGTGCAGTGTGTTACAGTGTGATCATGTATAACAGTGCAGTGTGTGTTATAATGTGTGATCATGTATAACAGTGCAGTGTGTGTTAGTGTGATCATGTATAACAGTGCAGTGTGTGTTACAGTGTGATCATGTATAACAGTGCAGTGTTACAGTGTGATCATGTATAACAGTGCAGTGTGTGTTACAGTGTGATCATGTATAACAGTGCAGTGTGTGTCACAGTGTGATCATGTATAACAGTGCAGTGTGTGTCACAGTGTGATCATGTATAACAGTGCAGTGTGTGTTAGTGTGATCATGTATGCATGTGTGCAGTGTGTTACAGTGTGATCATGTATAACAGTGCAGTGTGTGTTAGTGTGATCATGTATAACAGTGCAGTGTGTGTTAGTGTGATCATGTATAACAGTGCAGTGTGTGTTACAGTGTGATCATGTATAACAGTGCAGTGTGTGTTACAGTGTGATCATGTATAACAGTGCAGTGTGTCACAGTGTGATCATGTATAACAGTGCAGTGTGTGTTAGTGTGATCATGTATAACAGTGCAGTGTGTTAGTGTGTGATCATGTATAACAGTGCAGTGTGTGTTACAGTGTGATCATGTATAACAGTGCAGTGTGTGTTACAGTGTGATCATGTATAACAGTGCAGTGTGTGTTACAGTGTGATCATGTATAACAGTGCAGTGTGTGTTACAGTGTGATCATGTATAACAGTGCAGTGTGTTAGTGTGATCATGTATAACAGTGCAGTGTGTGTTAGTGTGATCATGTATAACAGTGCAGTGTGTGTTACAGTGTGATCATGTATAACAGTGCAGTGTGTTAGTGTGTGATCATGTATAACAGTGCAGTGTGTGTTACAGTGTGATCATGTATAACAGTGCAGTGTTACAGTGTGATCATGTATAACAGTGCAGTGTGTGTTAGTGTGATCATGTATAACAGTGCAGTGTGTGTTAGTGTGATCATGTATAACAGTGCAGTGTGTGTTACCGTGTGATCATGTATAACAGTGCAGTGTGTGTTAGTGTGATCATGTATAACAGTGCAGTGTGTTAGTGTGATCATGTATAACAGTGCAGTGTGTGTTACAGTGTGATCATGTATAACAGTGCAGTGTGTGTTAGTGTGATCATGTATAACAGTGCAGTGTGTTAGTGTGATCATGTATAACAGTGCAGTGTGTTACAGTGTGATCATGTATAACAGTGCAGTGTGTGTCACAGAGTGATCATGCATAACAGTGCAGTGTGTTAGTGTGATCATGTATAACAGTGCAGTGTGTTACAGTGTGATCATGTATAACAGTGCAGTGTGTTACAGTGTGATCATGTATAACAGTGCAGTGTGTGTCACAGTGTGATCATGTATAACAGTGCAGTGTGTGTCACAGTGTGATCATGTATAACAGTGCAGTGTGTGTCAGTGTGATCATGTATAACAGTGCAGTGTGTGTCACAGTGTGATCATGTATAACAGTGCAGTGTGTGTCACAGTGTGATCATGTATAACAGTGCAGTGTGTGTCACAGTGTGATCATGTATAACAGTGCAGTGTGTGTCACAGTGTGATCATGTATAACAGTGCAGTGTGTGTCAGTGTGATCATGTATAACAGTGCAGTGTGTGTTAGTGTGATCATGTATAACAGTGCAGTGTGTGTTACAGTGTGATCATGTATAACAGTGCAGTGTGTTACAGTGTGATCATGTATAACAGTGCAGTGTGTTAGTGTGATCATGTATAACAGTGCAGTGTGTGTTACAGTGTGATCATGTATAACAGTGCAGTGTGTGTCACAATGTGATCATGTATAACAGTGCAGTGTGTGTTAGTGTGATCATGTATAACAGTGCAGTGTGTGTTACAGTGTGATCATGTATAACAGTGCAGTGTGTGTTAGTGTGATCATGTATAACAGTGCAGTGTGTGTCACAATGTGATCATGTATAACAGTGCAGTGTGTGTTACAGTGTGATCATGTATAACAGTGCAGTGTGTGTTACAGTGTGATCATGTATAACAGTGCACAGGTATAAATGTGATTCACAGGATGAATGTCATGTCATATGCACAGACAGTGTACAATGCACAGTGTGTTCACAGCCTGTGCATATGATTGCAACAGAGCATAGAAATAGAAATCACATTCATTTAACTAACATTGTGTGTGTAATAATCAGGAGACTTCGCTGGAAGCAGGGACCAAACCCAGATCTCTGTGGTCGTCTCCAAAGTAGAAACATGCCCTAACACGCCCTCAGTCACATGTCCTAATACGCCCTCAGTCACATGACGTCAGTCACATGCCCTCAGTCACATGTCCTAACACGCCCTCAGTCACATGTCCTAACACGCCCTCAGTCACATGTCCTAACACGCCGTCAGTCACATGACCTCAGTCACAGCTGGTAAATAACACCTGAATAGCAGTGAATAAACCCCTAACTAGAGACTAATAATCAATTAAGTAATTATTAACTAATAATCGCTGATCATGTATAACAGTGCAGTGTGTGTTACAGTGTGATCATGTATAACAGTGCAGTGTGTGTTACAGTGTGATCATGTATAACAGTGCAGTGTGTGTTACAGTGTGATCATGTATAACAGTGCAGTGTGTGTTACAGTGTGATCATGTATAACAGTGCAGTGCGTGTTACAGTGTGATCATGTATAACAGTGCAGTGTGTTACAGTGTGATCATGTATAACAGTGCAGTGTGTGTTACAGTGTGATCATGTATAACAGTGCAGTGTGTGTTACAGTGTGATCATGTATAACAGTGCAGTGTGTGTTACAGTGTGATCATGTATAACAGTGCAGTGTGTTAGTGTGATCATGTATAACAGTGCAGTGTGTGTTACCGTGTGATCATGTATAACAGTGCAGTGTGTGTTACCGTGTGATCATGTATAACAGTGCAGTGTGTGTTAGTGTGATCATGTATAACAGTGCAGTGTGTGTTAGTGTGATCATGTATAACAGTGCAGTGTGTGTTACAGTGTGATCATGTATAACAGTGCAGTGTGTGTTAGTGTGATCATGTATAACAGTGCAGTGTGTTACAGTGTGATCATGTATGCATGTGTGCAGTGTGTGTTACAGTGTGATCATGTATAACAGTGCAGTGTGTGTCACAGTGTGATCATGTATAACAGTGCAGTGTGTGTCACAGTGTGATCATGTATAACAGTGCAGTGTGTGTTAGTGTGATCATGTATAACAGTGCAGTGTGTGTTAGTGTGATCATGTATAACAGTGCAGTGTGTGTCACAATGTGATCATGTATAACAGTGCAGTGTGTTACAGTGTGATCATGTATAACAGTGCAGTGTGTGTTACAGTGTGATCATGTATAACAGTGCAGTGTGTGTCACAGTGTGATCATGTATAACAGTGCAGTGTGTGTTAGTGTGATCATGTATAACAGTGCAGTGTGTGTTACAGTGTGATCATGTATAACAGTGCAGTGTGTGTTAGTGTGATCATGTATAACAGTGCAGTGTGTTACAGTGTGATCATGTATGCATGTGTGCAGTGTGTTAGTGTGTGATCATGTATAACAGTGCAGTGTGTGTTACAGTGTGATCATGTATAACAGTGCAGTGTGTTACAGTGTGATCATGTATAACAGTGCAGTGTGTGTCACAGTGTGATCATGTATAACAGTGCAGTGTGTGTCAGTGTGATCATGTATAACAGTGCAGTGTGTTACAGTGTGATCATGTATAACAGTGCAGTGTGTTACAGTGTGATCATGTATAACAGTGCAGTGTTAGTGTGATCATGTATAACAGTGCAGTGTGTTAGTGTGATCATGTATAACAGTGCAGTGTGTCACAGTGTGATCATGTATAACAGTGCAGTGTGTGTTACAGTGTGATCATGTATAACAGTGCAGTGTGTGTTAGTGTGATCATGTATAACAGTGCAGTGTGTGTTAGTGTGATCATGTATAACAGTGCAGTGTGTGTCACAATGTGATCATGTATAACAGTGCAGTGTGTGTTACAGTGTGATCATGTATAACAGTGCAGTGTGTGTCACAGTGTGATCATGTATAACAGTGCAGTGTGTGTTACAGTGTGATCATGTATAACAGTGCAGTGTGTGTTACAGTGTGATCATGTATAACAGTGCAGTGTGTGTCACAATGTGATCATGTATAACAGTGCAGTGTGTGTTACAGTGTGATCATGTATAACAGTGCAGTGTGTGTTACAGTGTGATCATGTATAACAGTGCAGTGTGTGTTACAGTGTGATCATGTATAACAGTGCAGTGTGTGTTAGTGTGATCATGTATAACAGTGCAGTGTGTGTTACAGTGTGATCATGTATAACAGTGCAGTGTGTGTTACAGTGTGATCATGTATAACAGTGCACAGGTATAAATGTGATTCACAGGATGAATGTCATGTCATATGCACAGACAGTGTACAATGCACAGTGTGTTCACAGCCTGTGCATATGATTGCAACAGAGCATAGAAATAGAAATCACATTCATTTAACTAACATTGTGTGTGTAATAATCAGGAGACTTCGCTGGAAGCAGGGACCAAACCCAGATCTCTGTGGTCGTCTCCAAAGTAGAAACATGCCCTAACACGCCCTCAGTCACATATCCTAATACGCCCTCAGTCACATGACGTCAGTCACATGCCCTCAGTCACATGTCCTAACACGCCCTCAGTCACATGTCCTAACACGCCCTCAGTCACATGTCCTAACACGCCGTCAGTCACATGACCTCAGTCACAGCTGGTAAATAACACCTGAATAGCAGTGAATAAACCCCTAACTAGAGACTAATAATCAATTAAGTAATTATTAACTAATAATCGCTGATCATGTATAACAGTGCAGTGTGTTACAGTGTGATCATGTATAACAGTGCAGTGTGTGTTAGTGTGATCATGTATAACAGTGCAGTGTGTGTTACAGTGTGATCATGTATAACAGTGCAGTGCGTGTTAGTGTGATCATGTATAACAGTGCAGTGTGTGTTACAGTGTGATCATGTATAACAGTGCAGTGTGTGTTACAGTGTGATCATGTATAACAGTGCAGTGTGTGTTACAGTGTGATCATGTATAACAGTGCAGTGTGTGTTAGTGTGATCATGTATAACAGTGCAGTGTGTTAGTGTGTGATCATGTATAACAGTGCAGTGTGTGTTACAGTGTGATCATGTATAACAGTGCAGTGTGTTAGTGTGTGATCATGTATAACAGTGCAGTGTGTTAGTGTGTGATCATGTATAACAGTGCAGTGTGTGTTACAGTGTGATCATGTATAACAGTGCAGTGTTACAGTGTGATCATGTATAACAGTGCAGTGTGTGTCACAGTGTGATCATGTATAACAGTGCAGTGTGTGTCACAGTGTGATCATGTATAACAGTGCAGTGTGTGTCACAGTGTGATCATGTATAACAGTGCAGAGTGTGTTCGTGTGATCATGTATAACAGTGCAGTGTGTGTCACAGTGTGATCATGTATAACAGTGCAGTGTGTGTCACAGTGTGATCATGTATAACAGTGCAGTGTGTTAGTGTGATCATGTATAACAGTGCAGTGTGTTACAGTGTGATCATGTATAACAGTGCAGTGTGTGTCACAGTGTGATCATGTATAACAGTGCAGTGTGTGTTACAGTGTGATCATGTATAACAGTGCAGTGTGTGTTACAGTGTGATCATGTATAACAGTGCAGTGTGTTACAGTGTGATCATGTATAACAGTGCAGTGTGTGTCACAGTGTGATCATGTATAACAGTGCAGTGTGTGTTACAGTGTGATCATGTATAACAGTGCAGTGTGTGTCACAGTGTGATCATGTATAACAGTGCAGTGTGTGTTACAGTGTGATCATGTATAACAGTGCAGTGTGTGTTAGTGTGATCATGTATAACAGTGCAGTGTGTGTCACAGTGTGATCATGTATAACAGTGCAGTGTGTGTTACAGTGTGATCATGTATAACAGTGCAGTGTGTGTTACAGTGTGATCATGTATAACAGTGCAGTGTGTTACAGTGTGATCATGTATAACAGTGCAGTGTGTTACAGTGTGATCATGTATAACAGTGCAGTGTGTGTTAGTGTGATCATGTATAACAGTGCAGTGTGTTAGTGTGATCATGTATAACAGTGCAGTGTGTGTTACAGTGTGATCATGTATAACAGTGCAGTGTGTGTTACAGTGTGATCATGTATAACAGTGCAGTGTGTGTCACAGTGTGATCATGTATAACAGTGCAGTGTGTGTTACAGTGTGATCATGTATAACAGTGCAGTGTGTGTCACAATGTGATCATGTATAACAGTGCAGTGTGTGTTACAGTGTGATCATGTATAACAGTGCAGTGTGTGTCACAATGTGATCATGTATAACAGTGCAGTGTGTGTTACAGTGTGATCATGTATAACAGTGCAGTGTGTGTTACAGTGTGATCATGTATAACAGTGCACAGGTATAAATGTGATTCACAGGATGAATGTCATGTCATATGCACAGACAGTGTACAATGCACAGTGTGTTCACAGCCTGTGCATATGATTGCAACAGAGCATAGAAATAGAAATCACATTCATTTAACTAACATTGTGTGTGTAATAATCAGGAGACTTCGCTGGAAGCAGGGACCAAACCCAGATCTCTGTGGTCGTCTCCAAAGTAGAAACATGCCCTAACACGCCCTCAGTCACATGTCCTAATACGCCCTCAGTCACATGACGTCAGTCACATGCCCTCAGTCACATGTCCTAACACGCCCTCAGTCACATGTCCTAACACGCCCTCAGTCACATGTCCTAACACGCCGTCAGTCACATGACCTCAGTCACAGCTGGTAAATAACACCTGAATAGCAGTGAATAAACCCCTAACTAGAGACTAATAATCAATTAAGTAATTATTAACTAATAATCGCTGATCATGTATAACAGTGCAGTGTGTGTTACAGTGTGATCATGTATAACAGTGCAGTGTGTGTTACAGTGTGATCATGTATAACAGTGCAGTGTGTGTTACAGTGTGATCATGTATAACAGTGCAGTGTGTTAGTGTGATCATGTATAACAGTGCAGTGTGTGTTACAGTGTGATCATGTATAACAGTGCAGTGTGTGTTAGTGTGATCATGTATAACAGTGCAGTGTGTTAGTGTGTGATCATGTATAACAGTGCAGTGTGTGTTACAGTGTGATCATGTATAACAGTGCAGTGTGTTAGTGTGATCATGTATAACAGTGCAGTGTGTGTTACAGTGTGATCATGTATAACAGTGCAGTGTGTGTTACCGTGTGATCATGTATAACAGTGCAGTGTGTGTTACAGTGTGATCATGTATAACAGTGCAGTGTGTGTTACAGTGTGATCATGTATAACAGTGCAGTGTGTGTTAGTGTGATCATGTATAACAGTGCAGTGTGTGTTACAGTGTGATCATGTATAACAGTGCAGTGTGTGTTAGTGTGATCATGTATAACAGTGCAGTGTGTTACAGTGTGATCATGTATAACAGTGCAGTGTGTGTTACAGTGTGATCATGTATAACAGTGCAGTGTGTGTCACAGTGTGATCATGTATAACAGTGCAGTGTGTGTCACAGTGTGATCATGTATAACAGTGCAGTGTGTGTTAGTGTGATCATGTATAACAGTGCAGTGTGTGTTACAGTGTGATCATGTATAACAGTGCAGTGTGTGTCACAGTGTGATCATGTATAACAGTGCAGTGTGTTACAGTGTGATCATGTATAACAGTGCAGTGTGTGTTACAGTGTGATCATGTATAACAGTGCAGTGTGTGTCACAGTGTGATCATGTATAACAGTGCAGTGTGTGTTACAGTGTGATCATGTATAACAGTGCAGTGTGTGTTACAGTGTGATCATGTATAACAGTGCAGTGTGTGTTAGTGTGATCATGTATAACAGTGCAGTGTGTGTTACAGTGTGATCATGTATAACAGTGCAGTGTGTTAGTGTGTGATCATGTATAACAGTGCAGTGTGTGTTACAGTGTGATCATGTATAACAGTGCAGTGTGTGTTACAGTGTGATCATGTATAACAGTGCAGTGTGTGTCACAGTGTGATCATGTATAACAGTGCAGTGTGTGTTACAGTGTGATCATGTATAACAGTGCAGTGTGTTACAGTGTGATCATGTATAACAGTGCAGTGTGTTACAGTGTGATCATGTATAACAGTGCAGTGTGTTAGTGTGATCATGTATAACAGTGCAGTGTGTTAGTGTGATCATGTATAACAGTGCAGTGTGTGTTACAGTGTGATCATGTATAACAGTGCAGTGTGTGTTACAGTGTGATCATGTATAACAGTGCAGTGTGTGTTACAGTGTGATCATGTATAACAGTGCAGTGTGTGTTACAGTGTGATCATGTATAACAGTGCAGTGTGTGTTAGTGTGATCATGTATAACAGTGCAGTGTGTGTTACAGTGTGATCATGTATAACAGTGCAGTGTGTGTCACAGTGTGATCATGTATAACAGTGCAGTGTGTGTTACAGTGTGATCATGTATAACAGTGCAGTGTGTGTTACAGTGTGATCATGTATAACAGTGCAGTGTGTGTCACAGTGTGATCATGTATAACAGTGCAGTGTGTGTTACAGTGTGATCATGTATAACAGTGCAGTGTGTGTTACAGTGTGATCATGTATAACAGTGCAGTGTGTGTTACAGTGTGATCATGTATAACAGTGCAGTGTGTGTTACAGTGTGATCATGTATAACAGTGCAGTGTGTGTTACAGTGTGATCATGTATAACAGTGCAGTGTGTGTTACAGTGTGATCATGTATAACAGTGCACAGGTATAAATGTGATTCACAGGATGAATGTCATGTCATATGCACAGACAGTGTACAATGCACAGTGTGTTCACAGCCTGTGCATATGATTGCAACAGAGCATAGAAATAGAAATCACATTCATTTAACTAACATTGTGTGTGTAATAATCGGGAGACTTCGCTGGAAGCAGGGACCAAACCCAGATCTCTGTGGTCGTCTCCAAAGTAGAAACATGCCCTAACACGCCCTCAGTCACATGTCCTAACACGCCCTCAGTCACATGACGTCAGTCACATGCCCTCAGTCACATGTCCTAACACGCCCTCAGTCACATGTCCTAACACGCCCTCAGTCACATGACGTCAGTCACACGCCGTCAGTCACATGACCTCAGTCACAGCTGGTAAATAACACCTGAATAGCAGTGAATAAACCCCTAACTAGAGACTAATAATCAATTAAGTAATTATTAACTAATAATCGCTGATCATGTATAACAGTGCAGTGTGTGTTACAGTGTGATCATGTATAACAGTGCAGTGTGTGTTAGTGTGATCATGTATAACAGTGCAGTGTGTGTTACAGTGTGATCATGTATAACAGTGCAGTGTGTGTTACAGTGTGATCATGTATAACAGTGCAGTGTGTGTTACAGTGTGATCATGTATAACAGTGCAGTGTGTGTTAGTGTGATCATGTATAACAGTGCAGTGTGTTAGTGTGATCATGTATAACAGTGCAGTGTGTGTTACAGTGTGATCATGTATAACAGTGCAGTGTGTTAGTGTGATCATGTATAACAGTGCAGTGTGTTACAGTGTGATCATGTATAACAGTGCAGTGTGTGTTACAGTGTGATCATGTATAACAGTGCAGTGTGTGTTACAGTGTGATCATGTATAACAGTGCAGTGTGTGTTACAGTGTGATCATGTATAACAGTGCAGTGTGTGTCACAGTGTGATCATGTATAACAGTGCAGTGTGTGTTACAGTGTGATCATGTATAACAGTGCAGTGTGTGTTACAGTGTGATCATGTATAACAGTGCAGTGTGTTAGTGTGTGATCATGTATAACAGTGCAGTGTGTGTTACAGTGTGATCATGTATAACAGTGCAGTGTGTGTTACAGTGTGATCATGTATAACAGTGCAGTGTGTGTTACAGTGTGATCATGTATAACAGTGCAGTGTGTGTTACAGTGTGATCATGTATAACAGTGCAGTGTGTGTTAGTGTGATCATGTATAACAGTGCAGTGTGTTAGTGTGTGATCATGTATAACAGTGCAGTGTGTGTTACAGTGTGATCATGTATAACAGTGCAGTGTGTTAGTGTGATCATGTATAACAGTGCAGTGTGTTAGTGTGATCATGTATAACAGTGCAGTGTGTTAGTGTGTGATCATGTATAACAGTGCAGTGTGTGTTACAGTGTGATCATGTATAACAGTGCAGTGTGTGTTACAGTGTGATCATGTATAACAGTGCAGTGTGTGTTACAGTGTGATCATGTATAACAGTGCAGTGTGTTAGTGTGTGATCATGTATAACAGTGCAGTGTGTGTTACAGTGTGATCATGTATAACAGTGCAGTGTGTTAGTGTGTGATCATGTATAACAGTGCAGTGTGTTAGTGTGTGATCATGTATAACAGTGCAGTGTGTGTTACAGTGTGATCATGTATAACAGTGCAGTGTGTTAGTGTGATCATGTATAACAGTGCAGTGTGTTACAGTGTGATCATGTATAACAGTGCAGTGTGTGTTACAGTGTGATCATGTATAACAGTGCAGTGTGTGTTACAGTGTGATCATGTATAACAGTGCAGTGTGTGTTACAGTGTGATCATGTATAACAGTGCAGTGTGTGTTACAGTGTGATCATGTATAACAGTGCAGTGTGTGTTACAGTGTGATCATGTATAACAGTGCAGTGTGTTAGTGTGATCATGTATAACAGTGCAGTGTGTGTTACCGTGTGATCATGTATAACAGTGCAGTGTGTGTTACCGTGTGATCATGTATAACAGTGCAGTGTGTGTTACCGTGTGATCATGTATAACAGTGCAGTGTGTGTTAGTGTGATCATGTATAACAGTGCAGTGTGTGTTACAGTGTGATCATGTATAACAGTGCAGTGTGTGTTAGTGTGATCATGTATAACAGTGCAGTGTGTTACAGTGTGATCATGTATAACAGTGCAGTGTGTGTTACAGTGTGATCATGTATAACAGTGCAGTGTGTGTCACAGTGTGATCATGTATAACAGTGCAGTGTGTTACAGTGTGATCATGTATAACAGTGCAGTGTGTGTCACAGTGTGATCATGTATAACAGTGCAGTGTGTGTTAGTGTGATCATGTATAACAGTGCAGTGTGTGTTAGTGTGATCATGTATAACAGTGCAGTGTGTTAGTGTGATCATGTATAACAGTGCAGTGTGTTACAGTGTGATCATGTATAACAGTGCAGTGTGTTAGTGTGTGATCATGTATAACAGTGCAGTGTGTGTTACAGTGTGATCATGTATAACAGTGCAGTGTGTGTTAGTGTGATCATGTATAACAGTGCAGTGTGTGTTACAGTGTGATCATGTATGCATGTGTGCAGTGTGTGTTACAGTGTGATCATGTATAACAGTGCAGTGTGTTAGTGTGTGATCATGTATAACAGTGCAGTGTGTGTTACAGTGTGATCATGTATAACAGTGCAGTGTTACAGTGTGATCATGTATAACAGTGCAGTGTGTGTTACAGTGTGATCATGTATAACAGTGCAGTGTGTGTTAGTGTGATCATGTATAACAGTGCAGTGTGTTACAGTGTGATCATGTATAACAGTGCAGTGTGTGTTAGTGTGATCATGTATAACAGTGCAGTGTGTTAGTGTGTGATCATGTATAACAGTGCAGTGTGTGTTACAGTGTGATCATGTATAACAGTGCAGTGTGTGTTAGTGTGATCATGTATAACAGTGCAGTGTGTGTTACAGTGTGATCATGTATAACAGTGCAGTGTGTTACAGTGTGATCATGTATAACAGTGCAGTGTGTGTTACAGTGTGATCATGTATAACAGTGCAGTGTGTGTTACAGTGTGATCATGTATAACAGTGCAGTGTGTGTTAGTGTGATCATGTATAACAGTGCAGTGTGTGTTAGTGTGATCATGTATAACAGTGCAGTGTGTGTTACAGTGTGATCATGTATAACAGTGCAGTGTGTTAGTGTGATCATGTATAACAGTGCAGTGTGTGTTACAGTGTGATCATGTATAACAGTGCAGTGTGTTACAGTGTGATCATGTATAACAGTGCAGTGTGTGTTAGTGTGATCATGTATAACAGTGCAGTGTGTGTTACAGTGTGATCATGTATAACAGTGCAGTGTGTGTCACAGTGTGATCATGTATAACAGTGCAGTGTGTGTCACAGTGTGATCATGTATAACAGTGCAGTGTGTGTTACAGTGTGATCATGTATAACAGTGCAGTGTGTGTTACAGTGTGATCATGTATAACAGTGCAGTGTGTGTCACAGTGTGATCATGTATAACAGTGCAGTGTGTCACAGTGTGATCATGTATAACAGTGCAGTGTGTGTCACAGTGTGATCATGTATAACAGTGCAGTGTGTGTCACAGTGTGATCATGTATAACAGTGCAGTGTGTGTTACAGTGTGATCATGTATAACAGTGCAGTGTGTGTTACAGTGTGATCATGTATAACAGTGCAGTGTGTTACAGTGTGATCATGTATAACAGTGCAGTGTGTTACAGTGTGATCATGTATAACAGTGCAGTGTGTTACAGTGTGATCATGTATAACAGTGCAGTGTGTGTCACAGTGTGATCATGTATAACAGTGCAGTGTGTGTTAGTGTGATCATGTATAACAGTGCAGTGTGTGTCACAGAGTGATCATGTATAACAGTGCAGTGTGTGTCACAGTGTGATCATGTATAACAGTGCAGTGTGTGTCACAGTGTGATCATGTATAACAGTGCAGTGTGTCAGTGTGATCATGTATAACAGTGCAGTGTGTGTTACAGTGTGATCATGTATAACAGTGCAGTGTGTGTCACAGTGTGATCATGTATAACAGTGCAGTGTGTGTCACAGTGTGATCATGTATAACAGTGCAGTGTGTGTTAGTGTGATCATGTATAACAGTGCAGTGTGTGTTACAGTGTGATCATGTATAACAGTGCAGTGTGTGTCACAGTGTGATCATGTATAACAGTGCAGTGTGTGTCACAGTGTGATCATGTATAACAGTGCAGTGTGTGTCACAGTGTGATCATGTATAACAGTGCAGTGTGTTACAGTGTGATCATGTATAACAGTGCAGTGTGTTACAGTGTGATCATGTATAACAGTGCAGTGTGTGTTACAGTGTGATCATGTATAACAGTGCAGTGTGTGTTAGTGTGATCATGTATAACAGTGCAGTGTGTGTTACAGTGTGATCATGTATAACAGTGCAGTGTGTGTTAGTGTGATCATGTATAACAGTGCAGTGTGTGTTACAGTGTGATCATGTATAACAGTGCAGTGTGTGTTACAGTGTGATCATGTATAACAGTGCAGTGTGTGTTACAGTGTGATCATGTATAACAGTGCAGTGTGTGTTAGTGTGATCATGTATAACAGTGCAGTGTGTGTTACAGTGTGATCATGTATAACAGTGCAGTGTGTGTTACAGTGTGATCATGTATAACAGTGCAGTGTGTGTTAGTGTGATCATGTATAACAGTGCAGTGTGTGTTACAGTGTGATCATGTATAACAGTGCAGTGTGTGTTACAGTGTGATCATGTATAACAGTGCACAGGTATAAATGTGATTCACAGGATGAATGTCATGTCATATGCACAGACAGTGTACAATGCACAGTGTGTTCACAGCCTGTGCATATGATTGCAACAGAGCATAGAAATAGAAATCACATTCATTTAACTAACATTGTGTGTGTAATAATCAGGAGACTTCGCTGGAAGCAGGGACCAAACCCAGATCTCTGTGGTCGTCTCCAAAGTAGAAACATGCCCTAACACGCCCTCAGTCACATGTCCTAATACGCCCTCAGTCACATGACGTCAGTCACATGCCCTCAGTCACATGTCCTAACACGCCCTCAGTCACATGTCCTAACACGCCCTCAGTCACATGACATCAGTCACATGCCCTCAGTCACATGTCCTAACGCCCTCAGTCACATGTCCTAACACGCCGTCAGTCACATGACCTCAGTCACAGCTGGTAAATGACATCAGTCACATGCCCTCAGTCACATGTCCTAACACGCCCTCAGTCACATGTCCTAACACGCCGTCAGTCACATGACGTCAGTCACATGCCCTCAGTCACATGTCCTAACACGCCCTCAGTCACATGTCCTAACACGCCGTCAGTCACATGACCTCAGTCACAGCTGGTAAATAACACCTGAATAGCAGTGAATAAACCCCTAACTAGAGACTAATAATCAATTAAGTAATTATTAACTAATAATCGCTGATCATGTATAACAGTGCAGTGTGTGTTACAGTGTGATCATGTATAACAGTGCAGTGTGTGTTACAGTGTGATCATGTATAACAGTGCAGTGTGTGTTACAGTGTGATCATGTATAACAGTGCAGTGTGTTAGTGTGTGATCATGTATAACAGTGCAGTGTGTTAGTGTGTGATCATGTATAACAGTGCAGTGTGTTAGTGTGTGATCGTGTATAACAGTGCAGTGCATGTCACAGTGTGATCATGTATAACAGTGCAGTGTGTTACAGTGTGATCATGTATAACAGTGCAGTGTGTTAGTGTGTGATCATGTATAACAGTGCAGTGTGTTAGTGTGTGATCATGTATAACAGTGCAGTGTGTTAGTGTGTGATCGTGTATAACAGTGCAGTGCATGTCACAGTGTGATCATGTATAACAGTGCAGTGTGTTACAGTGTGATCATGTATAACAGTGCAGTGTGTGTTACAGTGTGATCATGTATAACAGTGCAGTGTGTGTTACAGTGTGATCATGTATAACAGTGCAGTGTGTGTTAGTGTGATCATGTATAACAGTGCAGTGTGTGTTAGTGTGATCATGTATAACAGTGCAGTGTGTTACAGTGTGATCATGTATAACAGTGCAGTGTGTGTCACAGTGTGATCATGTATAACAGAGCAGTGTGTTACAGTGTGATCATGTATAACAGTGCAGTGTTAGTGTGATCATGTATAACAGTGCAGTGTGTTACAGTGTGATCATGTATAACAGTGCAGTGTGTGTTACAGTGTGATCATGTATAACAGTGCAGTGTGTGTTACAGTGTGATCATGTATAACAGTGCAGTGTGTGTTAGTGTGATCATGTATAACAGTGCAGTGTGTCACAATGTGATCATGTATGCATGTGTGCAGTGTGTGTTACAGTGTGATCATGTATAACAGTGCAGTGTGTGTCACAGTGTGATCATGTATAACAGTGCAGTGTGTGTTACAGTGTGATCATGTATAATAGTGCAGTGTGTGTTACAGTGTGATCATGTATAACAGTGCAGTGTGTGTTACAGTGTGATCATGTATAACAGTGCAGTGTGTGTTACAGTGTGATCATGTACAACAGTGCAGTGTGTGTCACAATGTGATCATGTATAACAGTGCAGTGTGTGTTACAGTGTGATCATGTATAACAGTGCAGTGTGTGTCACAATGTGATCATGTATAACAGTGCAGTGTGTGTTACAGTGTGATCATGTATAACAGTGCAGTGTGTGTTAGTGTGATCATGTATAACAGTGCAGTGTGTGTTACAGTGTGATCATGTATAACAGTGCAGTGTGTGTTACGGTGTGATCATGTATAACAGTGCAGTGTGTGTTACAGTGTGATCATGTATAACAGTGCACAGGTATAAATGTGATTCACAGGATGAATGTCATGTCATATGCACAGACAGTGTACAATGCACAGTGTGTTCACAGCCTGTGCATATGATTGCAACAGAGCATAGAAATAGAAATCACATTCATTTAACTAACATTGTGTGTGTAATAATCAGGAGACTTCGCTGGAAGCAGGGACCAAACCCAGATCTCTGTGGTCGTCTCCAAAGTAGAAACATGCCCTAACACGCCCTCAGTCACATGTCCTAATACGCCCTCAGTCACATGACGTCAGTCACATGCCCTCAGTCACATGTCCTAACACGCCCTCAGTCACATGTCCTAACACGCCGTCAGTCACATGACGTCAGTCACATGCCCTCAGTCACATGTCCTAACACGCCCTCAGTCACATGTCCTAACACGCCGTCAGTCACATGACCTCAGGTCACAGCTGGTAAATAACACCTGAATAGCAGTGAATAAACCCCTAACTAGAGACTAATAATCAATTAAGTAATTATTAACTAATAATCGCTGATCATGTATAACAGTGCAGTGTGTGTTACAGTGTGATCATGTATAACAGTGCAGTGTGTGTTACAGTGTGATCATGTATAACAGTGCAGTGTGTGTTACAGTGTGATCATGTATAACAGTGCAGTGCGTGTTACAGTGTGATCATGTATAACAGTGCAGTGCGTGTTACAGTGTGATCATGTATAACAGTGCAGTGTGTGTTACAGTGTGATCATGTATAACAGTGCAGTGTGTGTTAGTGTGATCATGTATAACAGTGCAGTGTGTGTTAGTGTGATCATGTATAACAGTGCAGTGTGTTAGTGTGTGATCATGTATAACAGTGCAGTGTGTTAGTGTGTGATCATGTATAACAGTGCAGTGTGTTAGTGTGTGATCATGTATAACAGTGCAGTGTGTTACAGTGTGATCGTGTATAATAGTGCAGTGCGTGTCACAGTGTGATCATGTATAACAGTGCAGTGTTACAGTGTGATCATGTATAACAGTGCAGTGTGTTACAGTGTGATCATGTATAACAGTGCAGTGTGTGTCACAGTGTGATCATGTATAACAGTGTGATCATGTATAACAGTGCAGTGTGTGTCACAGTGTGATCATGTATAACAGTGCAGTGTGTGTTAGTGTGATCATGTATAACAGTGCAGTGTGCGTTAGTGTGATCATGTATAACAGTGCAGTGTGTGTTAGTGTGATCATGTATAACAGTGCAGTGTGTTACAGTGTGATCATGTATGCATGTGTGCAGTGTGTGTTAGTGTGATCATGTATAACAGTGCAGTGTGTGTCACAATGTGATCATGTATGCATGTGTGCAGTGTGTTACAGTGTGATCATGTATAACAGTGCAGTGTGTGTTACAGTGTGATCATGTATAACAGTGCAGTGTGTGTCACAGTGTGATCATGTATAACAGTGCAGTGTGTGTCACAGTGTGATCATGTATAACAGTGCAGTGTGTTAGTGTGATCATGTATAACAGTGCAGTGTGTGTTACCGTGTGATCATGTATAACAGTGCAGTGTGTGTTACCGTGTGATCATGTATAACAGTGCAGTGTGTGTTACCATGTGATCATGTATAACAGTGCAGTGTGTGTTAGTGTGATCATGTATAACAGTGCAGTGTGTGTTACAGTGTGATCATGTATAACAGTGCAGTGTGTGTTAGTGTGATCATGTATAACAGTGCAGTGTGTTACAGTGTGATCATGTATGCATGTGTGCAGTGTGTGTTAGTGTGATCATGTATAACAGTGCAGTGTGTGTTAGTGTGATCATGTATAACAGTGCAGTGTGTTACAGTGTGATCATGTATAACAGTGCAGTGTGTGTTACAGTGTGATCATGTATAACAGTGCAGTGTGTGTTAGTGTGATCATGTATAACAGTGCAGTGTGTGTTAGTGTGATCATGTATAACAGTGCAGTGTGTGTTAGTGTGATCATGTATAACAGTGCAATGTGTGTTAGTGTGATCATGTATAACAGTGCAGTGTGTCAGAGTGATCATGTATAACAGTGCAGTGTGTGTCACAGTGTGATCATGTATAACAGTGCAGTGTGTGTCACAGTGTGATCATGTATAACAGTGCAGTGTGTCAGTGTGATCATGTATAACAGTGCAGTGTGTCACAGTGTGATCATGTATAACAGTGCAGTGTGTGTCACAGTGTGATCATGTATAACAGTGCAGTGTGTGTCACAGTGTGATCATGTATAACAGTGCAGTGTGTGTCACAGTGTGATCATGTATAACAGTGCAGTGTGTGTCACAGTGTGATCATGTATAACAGTGCAGTGTGTGTCACAGTGTGATCATGTATAACAGTGCAGTGTGTTACAGTGTGATCATGTATAACAGTGCAGTGTGTTACAGTGTGATCATGTATAACAGTGCAGTGTGTTACAGTGTGATCATGTATAACAGTGCAGTGTGTGTCACAGTGTGATCGTGTATAACAGTGCAGTGTGTGTCACAGAGTGATCGTGTATAACAGTGCAGTGTGTGTCACAGTGTGATCATGTATAACAGTGCAGTGTGTGTCACAGTGTGATCATGTATAACAGTGCAGTGTGTCAGTGTGATCATGTATAACAGTGCAGTGTGTGTCAGTGTGATCATGTATAACAGTGCAGTGTGTGTCACAGTATGATCATGTATAACAGTGCAGTGTGTGTTAGTGTGATCATGTATAACAGTGCAGTGTGTGTCACAGAGTGATCATGTATAACAGTGCAGTGTGTGTCACAGAGTGATCATGTATAACAGTGCAGTGTGTGTCACAGTGTGATCATGTATAACAGTGCAGTGTGTGTCACAGTGTGATCATGTATAACAGTGCAGTGTGTGTCACAATGTGATCATGTATGCATGTGTGCAGTGTGTGTTAGTGTGATCATGTATAACAGTGCAGTGTGTGTCACAGTGTGATCATGTATAACAGTGCAGTGTGTGTCACAGTGTGATCATGTATAACAGTGCAGTGTGTGTCACAATGTGATCATGTATAACAGTGCAGTGTGTGTTAGTGTGATCATGTATAACAGTGCAGTGTGTGTTACAGTGTGATCATGTATAACAGTGCACAGGTATAAATGTGATTCACAGGATGAATGTCATGTCATATGCACAGACAGTGTACAATGCACAGTGTGTTCACAGCCTGTGCATATGATTGCAACAGAGCATAGAAATAGAAATCACATTCATTTAACTAACATTGTGTGTGTAATAATCAGGAGACTTCGCTGGAAGCAGGGACCAAACCCAGATCTCTGTGGTCGTCTCCAAAGTAGAAACATGCCCTAACACGCCCTCAGTCACATGTCCTAATACGCCCTCAGTCACATGACGTCAGTCACATGCCCTCAGTCACATGTCCTAACACGCCCTCAGTCACATGTCCTAACACGCCCTCAGTCACATGTCCTAACGCCCTCAGTCACGTCCTAACACGCCGTCAGTCACATGACCTCAGTCACAGCTGGTAAATGACATCAGTCACATGCCCTCAGTCACATGTCCTAACACGCCCTCAGTCACATGTCCTAACACGCCGTCAGTCACATGACGTCAGTCACATGCCCTCAGTCACATGTCCTAACACGCCCTCAGTCACATGTCCTAACACGCCGTCAGTCACATGCTGTCCTAACACGCCGTCAGCCTGATGACGCCAGTCACATGCCTCAGTCACATGTCCTAACACGCCTCAGTCACATGTCCTAACACGCCGCCAGTCACATGACCAGTCAC